>NW_026542822.1:0-151872 GCF_028750875.1 Macrosteles quadrilineatus
TGATTGACATATTCATCGTCTAAACTATTCTGTAAAAGCTACATTTAACAAGATCTACAGTTTCGGATACAGGAATGTTTGTGTACAGATTGCGATATCAAATGAGACTAGCCTACTATTCGAATCTATATCTATGTTCTTGACACGTTCAACAAATTCATACCTATTCTTTACATGTATACATGTTCTAATTCTAAATCATTGCTGAGCTTACTTGCTAACAATTTTGAAACATTGTAGGTAGGAGCACATTTAAAGTTAACTAATGGTCTGATGGGTACATTCTTCTTGTGTATTTTTGGGATCCTTTCATCACGGCGCTTTAGAATTTAGGATGTTCATCTTCTGTCGACATTCTTCGGGAATCACTCTGGTGCATCTCTTCACGACGTCGGACAGCTCTCTTTGGTACTTCTGCGTTGGATCCTTTTTAGCTCTTTGAAGTTATTTTCTTTGATGAAATCTTCCGTCTTCAGGGTGTTTTTTTTAAAACTTGCATCTTTATTTATGTAAAAACCGCAATAGATAGAAATATGCAGTTTGCGGGAATCATCTATTGACGTAGGGGGACCAATTGTTTTGAATTCAACGTTACATTCACATTCCCCCCTTTCCCCCCCTGCCCCCAACTTAATTTTTTTAAATAGCAAGGTACCCCTTGTGAGATATCAAATAAAAGAGCATAAAAAAAGAAAATGTTTGATGAAAAAAAATTGAAAATCGGTTCATAAATTTGTGAGATATTCCCCCCCCCTCACCCCCGGAACTTATTTTTTTTAATAGCAAAGTACCCCTTGTGACATATCAAATGAAAGAGCATGAAAAAAGAAAATTTTTGGTGAAAAAAAATTTAAAATTGGCTCATGAATTTGTGAGTTAATCACCCCCTTTTCCCCTACCCATAACTTGTTTTTTAATAGCAAGATACCCGCCCTTGTGACATATCAAATGAAAAATAATTTCACCAAAATTTTTCTTTTTTATGCTCTTTCATTGATATGTCACAAGGGGTACTTTGCTATTAAAAAAAAATTAAGTTCCGAGGGGGTAAGGGGGGGAATATCCTCACAAATTTATGAACCGATTTTCAATTTTTTTTCATCAAACATTTTCTTTTTTCATGCTCTTTTATTTGATATGTCACAAGGGTACCTTGCTATTTAAAAAAATTAAGTTGGGGGCAGGGGGGGAAAGGGGGGGATGTGAATGTAACGTTGAATTCAAAACAATTGGTCCCCCTACGTCAATAGATGATTCCCGCAAACTGCATATTTCTATCTATTGCGGTTTTTACATAAATAAAGATGCAAGTTTTTAAAAAAACACCCTGTATATTCTTCTTTTCCGAGCACTACAATGGCGTTGCTTTTGTCTGCTTTCACAACGATGAGCTATTCTCTTCCAGTTTCTTCTTTATTTGCTGCACGTCCTTCAGTTCTTAATTTCTGCTGGGATCTATGTGTCCTTGGCTGGTGAAATCGTTGGCTGTTACTTCCTTCCGAACGGCATAATGGTCTACGTCTCTGAGTGATTTTACATTTGCTTCAACTTCAGTAGCTAGTAGTTCGTTTTCGCCCTTCTTCTTCATTGGGAAATTGTACTTCATTCGTAGTTCAGTATTTTCGTTTCTTCTTCACTGAATTGAATGTCTGTAAGGTTGATGACTCTCTTCTGGAATTTGTGTTCTGTACTGGTTCCTATCCAAGTCTTTATTAGGTGTATTCTTCTCTACGAGTTTGTCTAATTTGTAGTTTATCCGTAAATATTTCCTGTCCATGGCATCTTCAACCTCTTCACTGACGACTTCGTGTAGTAAATTCCATGCTATTAGTCCGTATGATCTCAAAAATTGTAGGTGGATGTCGTAGGCAATCTGGTTCAGTTCTTCTTTTTCACAGTAAAGTTGTTTGATCATATTTTGGATGAATAATACCTCTCCTTGTTCCTTGGTTCTTTTAGCGGCAGTAGTTTACAGTTGACTTTGATTTTAGCGTATTGTGGTGTAATTCTCTTCTTAATGCATTCTTTGTTTGAAGTAAATATCTGCAATCTTCATGGAAATCTTGATTCTTGTATCCCTATATTTTGCTGCTAATTTTGCTTGACTATCTTCACTAAATAACTTCTTGATCAGCATTGTACGTGTTATTAAATTTACTTAAAGTAAATAAAAGAAACGTCTTAAAACACTTAAAACATATATTTACGCTTATACTGTTACTCACAAGACCGGTAAATATACAAAAAAGGTGGTAAGTAGTGATCGATTTCGATTGGACACTCCAATCATCATCAGACCCAATAGTCGAATGACAAGAATCTTGAATGGTGTCCCTACTTATACCCTATTGGCTACCGGAAGCACCGGCCAATACATTTTTATAAGTGCAACTGGAATCAAAATGTATTTGTTCATTGATCAACTTATTTCTATCTTTACATTTTTCCTATAAATATACTATTCTTCCAAGCATTCATTACATATCCTTTCTTACAATTCTTTAAAATATCTAGACTATCCTCCATTTTTCCTAGTGAGTGCCCATTTTGTAACAGGTGTTGTGCGACATTGATCTTTCCGGTTTGATGTTCCTCCATGCAGATATGTGGTTTTTGAAGCGGTTAACGAAGTTCACAGTCTGTCCAATGTAGAAGCTATCACAATCGTCACAATTGATTTTATATATGCCTGAAGTGTCGAATTTGTTACAATCTTCTATTTTTGGATGCAGTATTTACTCATGGTGTTCTGAGTCCTGTAGGCTATTGAAACTCCGTATTTCTTGAATCTGTTAGCAGTCCTTTGTGTTGTAGTCCCCGTGTAGCTAAATGTGATATATCTAGTGTTTTCCTCTTTTATCTCTTCTAATGTTGTTCTGCTGTGTAGTGTATTCTGTCTATCGATTTTCCTCCTCGTCTTCCTTGCGATGTCCTCTATCGTCTTGGTCCGAAATCCATTCACTTGAGCGATCTTCTTAATGGTGTCCAGTTCTTTTTTCCTATTGGTTTGGCTAAGTGGGATCTTATAGGCTCGGTACAGCATAGATCTAAAGGCTGCGGTCTTGTGGATTGTCGGATGGATAGACTTGTTGTTGATTGTAGTGTCCGTTTGCGTAGGTTTCCTGTAGATGTCAAACTCTATCTTGCTGTCTTTTCTCTCTAATGTGAGGTCCAGGAATTTGATCTTTTTGTTTTCTTCAAATCGTAAACTAGTAAAGGTGAGGTTCGGGTGGTGGTTGTTTAGTGTCTGCATCATCGTTTCGTGCTCCTGCTCCTGGGCTTGTCTGAAGATAACAAGAATGTCGTCTATATATCTAACATACAGTTTTACATCATGATTTTTTCTTAAATTCGTTAACATTTCTTTTTCCTGATGCTGTAAAAATATTTCTGACAAAATTGCCGAAAGTGGACTTCCCATAGCTAAACCATCTGTTTGTTCGTAAAATCTATTGTTGAATCAAAAATAATTTTGCTTCAAAACAGTCACAAGTAATTTTACAATCTGATTGACATATTCATCGTCTAAACTATTCTGTAAAAGCCTACATTTAACAAGATCTACAGTTTCGGATACAGGAATGTTTGGTGTACAGATTTGCGATATCAAATGAGACTAGCCTACTATTCGAATCTATATCTATGTTCTTGACACGTTCAACAAATTCATACCTATTCTTTACATTGTATACATGTTCTAATTCTAAATCATTGCTGAGCTTACTTGCTAACAATTTTGAAACATTGTAGGTAGGAGCACATTTAAAGTTAACTAATGGTCTGATGGGTACATTCTTCTTGTGTATTTTTGGGATCCCTTTCATCACGGGCGCTTTAGAATTTAGGATGTTCATCTTCTGTCGACATTCTTCGGGAATCACTCTGGTGCATCTCTTCACGACGTCGGACAGCTCTCTTTGGTACTTCTGCGTTGGATCCTTTTTAGCTCTTTGAAGTTATTTTCTTTGATGAAATCTTCCGTCTTCTTTATATATTCTTCTTTTCCGAGCACTACAATGGCGTTGCTTTTGTCTGCTTTCACAACGATTGAGCTATTCTCTTCCAGTTTCTTCTTTATTTTGCTGCACGTCTTCAGTTCTTAATTTCTGCTGGGATCTATGTGTCCTTGGCTGGTGAAATCGTTGGCTGTTACTTCCTTCCGAACGGCATAATGGTCTACGTCTCTGAGTGATTTTACATTTGCTTCAACTTCAGTAGCTAGTAGTTCGTTTTCGCCCTTCTTCTTCATTGGGAAATTGTACTTCATTCCGTAGTTCATTATTTTCGTTTCTTCTTCACTGAATTGAATGTCTGTAAGGTTGATGACTCTCTTCTGGAATTTGTGTTCTGTACTGGTCCTATCCAAGTCTTTATTAGGTGTATTCTTCTCTACGAGTTTGTCTAATTTGTAGTTTATCCGTAAATATTTCCTGTCCATGGCATCTTCAACCTCTTCACTGACGACTTCGTGTAGTAAATTCCATGCTATTAGTCCGTATGATCTCAAAAATTGTAGGTGATGTCGTAGGCAATCTGGTTCAGTTCTTCTTTTTCACAGTAAAGTTGTTTGATCATATTTTGGATGAATAATACCTCTCCTTGTTCCTTGGTTCTTTTAGCGGCAGTAGTGTTACAGTTGACTTTGATTTTAGCGTATTGTGGTGTAATTCTCTTCTTGATGCATTCTTTGTTGAAGTAAATATCTGCAATCTTCATGGAAATCTTGATTCTTGTATCCCTATATTTTGCTGCTAATTTTGCTTGACTAGCTTCACTAAATAACTTCTTGATCAGCATTGTACGTGTTATTAAATTTACTTAAAGTAAATAAAAGAAACGTCTTAAAACACTAAAACATATATTTACGCTTATACTGTTACTCACAAGACGGTAAATATACAAAAAAGAGGTGGTAAGTAGTGATCGATTTCGATTGGACACTCCAATCATCATCAGACCCAATAGGCGAATGACAAGAATCTTGAATGGCGTCCTACTTATACCCTATTGGCTACCGAAGCACCGGCCAATACATTTTTATAAGTGCAACTGGAATCAAAATGTATTTGTTCATTAATCAACCTATTTCTATCTTTACATTTTTCCTTATAAATATACAATTCTTCCCAAGCATTCATTACATATCCTTTCTTACAATTCATTAAAATATCTAGACTATCCTCCATTTTTCCTAGTGAGTGCCCATTTTGTAACAGGTGTTGTGCGACATTTGATCTTTCCGGTTTGTTGTTCTTCCATGCAGATATGTGGTTTTTGAAGCGGTTAACGAAGTTCACAGTCTGTCCAATGTAGAAGCTATCACAATCGTCACAATTGATTTTATATATGCCTGAATTGTCGAATTTGTTACAATCTTCTATTTTTGGATGCAGTATTTTACTCATGGTGTTCTGAGTCCTGTAGGCTATTGAAACTCCGTATTTCTTGAATCTGTTAGCAGTCCTTTGTGTTGTAGTCCCCGTGTAGCTAAATGTGATATATCTAGTGTTTTCCTCTTTTATCTCTTCTAATGTTGTTCTGCTGTGTAGTGTATTCTGTCTATCGATTTTCCTCCTCGTCTTCCTTGCGATGTCCTCTATCGTCTTGGTCCGAAATCCATTCACTTGAGCGATCTTCTAAATGGTGTCCAGTTCTTTTTTCTATAGGTTTGGCTAAGTGGGATCTTATAGGCTCGGTACAGCATAGATCTAAAGGCTGCGGTCTTGTGGATTGTCGGATGGATAGACTTGTTGTTGATTGTAGTGTCCGTTTGCGTAGGTTTCCTGTAGATGTCAAACTCTATCTTGCTGTCTTTCTCTCTAATGTGAGGTCCAGGAATTGATCTTTTTGTTTTCTTCAAACTCGTTAGTAAAGGTTAGGTTCGGGTGGTGGTTGTTTAGTGTCTGCATCATCGTTTCGTGCTCCTGCTCTTGGGCTTGTCTGAAGATAACAGAATGTCGTCTACATATCTAACATACAGTTTTACATCATGATTTTTTCTTAAATTAGTTAACATTTCTTTTTCCTGATGCTGTAAAAATATTTCTGACAAAATTGCCGAAAGTGGACTTCCCATAGCTAAACCATCTGTTTGTTCGTAAAATCTATTGTTAAATCTAAAATAATTTTGCTTCAAAACAGTCACAAGTAATTTTACAATCTGATTGACATATTCATCGTCTAAACTATTCTGTAAAAGCCTACATTTAACAAGATCTACAGTTTCGGATACAGGTATGTTTGTGTACAGATTTGCGATATCAAATGAGACTAGCCTACTATTCGAATCTATGTCTATGTTCTTGACACGTTCAACAAATTCATAACTATTCTTTACATTGTATACATATTCTAATTCTAAATCATTGCTGAGCTTACTTGCTTACAATTTTGAAACATTGTAGGTAGGAGCACATTTAAAGTTAACTAATGGTCTGATGGGTACATTCTTCTTGTGTATTTTTGGGATCCCTTTCATCACGGGCGCTTTAGAATTTAGGATGTTCATCTTCTGTCGACATTCTTCGGGAATCACTCTGGTGCATCTCTTCACGACGTCGGACAGCTCTCTTTGGTACTTCTGCGTTGGATCCTTTTTCAGCTCTTTGAAGTTATTTTCTTTGATGAAATCTTCCGTCTTCTTTATATATTCTTCTTTTCCGAGCACTACAATGGCGTTGCTTTTGTCTGCTTTCACAACGATTGAGCTATTCTCTTCCAGTTTCTTCTTTATTTTGCTGCACGTCTTCAGTTCTTAATTTCTGCTGGGATCTATGTGTCCTTGGCTGGTGAAATCGTTGGCTGTTACTTCCTTCCGAACGGCATAATGGTCTACGTCTCTGAGTGATTTTACACTTGCTTCAACTTCAGTAGCTAGTAGTTCGTTTTCGCCCTTCTTCATCATTGGGAAATTGTACTTCATTCCGTAGTTCAGTATTTTCGTTTCTTCTTCACTGAATTGAATGTCTGTAAGGTTGATGACTCTCTTCTGGAATTTGTGTTCTGTACTGGTCCTATCCAAGTCTTTATTAGGTGTATTCTTCTCTACGAGTTTGTCTAATTTGTAGTTTATCCGTAAATATTTCCTGTCCATGGCATCTTCAACCTCTTCACTGACGACTTCGTGTAGTAAATTCCATGCTATTAGTCCGTATGATCTCAAAAATTGTAGGTGGATGTCGTAGGCAATCTGGTTCAGTTCTTCTTTTTCACAGTAAAGTTGTTTGATCATATTTTGGATGAATAATACCTCTCCTTGTTCCTTGGTTCTTTTAGCGGCAGTAGTGTTACAGTTGACTTTGATTTTAGCGTATTGTGGTGTAATTCTCTTCTTGATGCATTCTTAGTTTGAAGTAAATATCTGCAATCTTCATGGAAATCTTGATTCTTGTATCCCTATATTTTGCTGCTAATTTTGCTTGACTAGCTTCACTAAATAACTTCTTGATCAGCATTGTACGTGTTATTAAATTTACGGAAAGTAAATAAAAGAAACGTCTTAAAACACTTAAAACATATATTTACGCTTATACTGTTACTCACAAGACGGTAAATTTACAAAAAAGGTGGTAAGTGGTGATCGATTTCGATTGGACACTCCAATCATCATCAGACCCAATAGGCGAATGACAAGAATCTTTAAATGGCGTCCCTACTTATACCCTATTGGCTACAGGAAGAACCGGCCAATACATTTTTATAAGTGCAACTGGAATCAAAATGTATTTGTTCATTAATCAACTTATTTCTATCTTTACATTTTTCCTTATAAATATACAATTCTTCCCAAGCATTCATTACATATCCTTTCTTACAATTCTTTAAAATATCTAGACTATCCTCCATTTTTCCTAGTGAGTGCCCATTTTGTAACAGGTGTTGTGCGACATTTGATCTTTCCGGTTTGTTGTTCCTCCATGCAGATATGTGGTTTTTGAAGCGGTTAACGAAGTTCACAGTCTGTCCAATGTAGAAGCTATCACAATCGTCACAATTGATTTTATATATGCCTGAAGTGTCGAATTTGTTACAATCTTCTATTTTTGGATGCAGTATTTTACTCATGGTGTTCTGAGTCCTGTAGGCTATTGAAACTCCGTATTTCTTGAATCTGTTAGCAATCCTTTGTGTTGTAGTCCCCGTGTAGCTAAATGTGATATATCTAGTGTTTTCCTCTTTTATCTCTTCTAATGTTGTTCTGCTGTGTAGTGTATTCTGTCTATCGATTTTCCTCCTCGTCTTCCTTGCGATGTCCTCTATCGTCTTGGTCCGAAATCCATTCACTTGAGCGATCTTCTTAATGGTGTCCAGTTCTTTTTTCCTATTGGTTTGGCTAAGTGGGATCTTATAGGCTCGGTACAGCATAGATCTAAAGGCTGCGGTCTTGTGGATTGTCGGATGGATAGACTTGTTGTTGATTGTAGTGTCCGTTTGCGTAGGTTTCCTGTAGATGTCAAACTCTATCTTGCTGTCTTTTCTCTCTAATGTGAGGTCCAGGAATTTGATCTTTTTGTTTTCTTCAAACTCGTTAGTAAAGGTGAGGTTCGGGTGGTGGTTGTTTAGTGTCTGCATCATCGTTTCGTGCTCCTGCTCCTGGGCTTGTCTGAAGATAACAAGAATGTCGTCTACATATCTAACATACAGTTTTACATCATGATTTTTTCTTAAATTCGTTAACATTTCTTTTTCCTGATGCTGTAAAAATATTTCTGACAAAATTGCCGAAAGTGGACTTCCCATAGCTAAACCATCTGTTTGTTCGTAAAATCTATTGTTGAATCAAAAATAATTTTGCTTCAAAACAGTCACAAGTAATTTTACAATCTGATTGACATATTCATCGTCTAAACTATTCTGTAAAAGCCTACATTTAACAAGATCTACAGTTTCGGATACAGGAATGTTTGTGTACAGATTTGCGATATCAAATGAGACTAGCCTACTATTCGAATCTATATCTATGTTCTTGACACGTTCAACAAATTCATACCTATTCTTTACATTGTATACATGTTCTAATTCTAAATCATTGCTGAGCTTACTTGCTAACAATTTTGAAACATTGTAGGTAGGAGCACATTTAAAGTTAACTAATGGTCTGATGGGTACATTCTTCTTGTGTATTTTTGGGATCCCTTTCATCACGGGCGCTTTAGAATTTAGGATGTTCATCTTCTGTCGACATTCTTCGGGAATCACTCTGGTGCATCTCTTCACGACGTCGGACAGCTCTCTTTGGTACTTCTGCGTTGGATCCTTTTTAGCTCTTTGAAGTTATTTTCTTTGATGAAATCTTCCGTCTTCTTTATATATTCTTCTTTTCCGAGCACTACAATGGCGTTGCTTTTGTCTGCTTTCACAACGATTGAGCTATTCTCTTCCAGTTTCTTCTTTATTTTGCTGCACGTCTTCAGTTCTTAATTTCTGCTGGGATCTATGTGTCCTTGGCTGGTGAAATCGTTGGCTGTTACTTCCTTCCGAACGGCATAATGGTCTACGTCTCTGAGTGATTTTACATTTGCTTCAACTTCAGTAGCTAGTAGTTCGTTTTCGCCCTTCTTCTTCATTGGGAAATTGTACTTCATTCCGTAGTTCAGTATTTTCGTTTCTTCTTCACTGAATTGAATGTCTGTAAGGTTGATGACTCTCTTCTGGAATTTGTGTTCTGTACTGGTCCTATCCAAGTCTTTATTAGGTGTATTCTTCTCTACGAGTTTGTCTAATTTGTAGTTTATCCGTAAATATTTCCTGTCCATGGCATCTTCAACCTCTTCACTGACGACTTCGTGTAGTAAATTCCATGCTATTAGTCCGTATGATCTCAAAAATTGTAGGTGGATGTCGTAGGCAATCTGGTTCAGTTCTTCTTTTTCACAGTAAAGTTGTTTGATCATATTTTGGATGAATAATACCTCTCCTTGTTCCTTGGTTCTTTTAGCGGCAGTAGTGTTACAGTTGACTTTGATTTTAGCGTATTGTGGTGTAATTCTCTTCTTGATGCATTCTTAGTTTGAAGTAAATATCTGCAATCTTCATGGAAATCTTGATTCTTGTATCCCTATATTTTGCTGCTAATTTTGCTTGACTAGCTTCACTAAATAACTTCTTGATCAGCATTGTACGTGTTATTAAATTTACGGAAAGTAAATAAAAGAAACGTCTTAAAACACTTAAAACATATATTTACGCTTATACTGTTACTCACAAGACGGTAAATTTACAAAAAAGGTGGTAAGTGGTGATCGATTTCGATTGGACACTCCAATCATCATCAGACCCAATAGGCGAATGACAAGAATCTTTAAATGGCGTCCCTACTTATACCCTATTGGCTACAGGAAGAACCGGCCAATACATTTTTATAAGTGCAACTGGAATCAAAATGTATTTGTTCATTAATCAACTTATTTCTATCTTTACATTTTTCCTTATAAATATACAATTCTTCCCAAGCATTCATTACATATCCTTTCTTACAATTCTTTAAAATATCTAGACTATCCTCCATTTTTCCTAGTGAGTGCCCATTTTGTAACAGGTGTTGTGCGACATTTGATCTTTCCGGTTTGTTGTTCCTCCATGCAGATATGTGGTTTTTGAAGCGGTTAACGAAGTTCACAGTCTGTCCAATGTAGAAGCTATCACAATCGTCACAATTGATTTTATATATGCCTGAATTGTCGAATTTGTTACAATCTTCTATTTTTGGATGCAGTATTTTACTCATGGTGTTCTGAGTCCTGTAGGCTATTGAAACTCCGTATTTCTTGAATCTGTTAGCAGTCCTTTGTGTTGTAGTCCCCGTGTAGCTAAATGTGATATATCTAGTGTTTTCCTCTTTTATCTCTTCTAATGTTGTTCTGCTGTGTAGTGTATTCTGTCTATCGATTTTCCTCCTCGTCTTCCTTGCGATGTCCTCTATCGTCTTGGTCCGAAATCCATTCACTTGAGCGATCTTCTAAATGGTGTCCAGTTCTTTTTTCCTATAGGTTTGGCTAAGTGGGATCTTATAGGCTCGGTACAGCATAGATCTAAAGGCTGCGGTCTTGTGGATTGTCGGATGGATAGACTTGTTGTTGATTGTAGTGTCCGTTTGCGTAGGTTTCCTGTAGATGTCAAACTCTATCTTGCTGTCTTTTCTCTCTAATGTGAGGTCCAGGAATTTGATCTTTTTGTTTTCTTCAAACTCGTTAGTAAAGGTTAGGTTCGGGTGGTGGTTGTTTAGTGTCTGCATCATCGTTTCGTGCTCCTGCTCTTGGGCTTGTCTGAAGATAACAAGAATGTCGTCTACATATCTAACATACAGTTTTACATCATGATTTTTTCTTAAATTAGTTAACATTTCTTTTTCCTGATGCTGTAAAAATATTTCTGACAAAATTGCCGAAAGTGGACTTCCCATAGCTAAACCATCTGTTTGTTCGTAAAATCTATTGTTAAATCTAAAATAATTTTGCTTCAAAACAGTCACAAGTAATTTTACAATCTGATTGACATATTCATCGTCTAAACTATTCTGTAAAAGCCTACATTTAACAAGATCTACAGTTTCGGATACAGGTATGTTTGTGTACAGATTTGCGATATCAAATGAGACTAGCCTACTATTCGAATCTATGTCTATGTTCTTGACACGTTCAACAAATTCATAACTATTCTTTACATTGTATACATATTCTAATTCTAAATCATTGCTGAGCTTACTTGCTTACAATTTTGAAACATTGTAGGTAGGAGCACATTTAAAGTTAACTAATGGTCTGATGGGTACATTCTTCTTGTGTATTTTTGGGATCCCTTTCATCACGGGCGCTTTAGAATTTAGGATGTTCATCTTCTGTCGACATTCTTCGGGAATCACTCTGGTGCATCTCTTCACGACGTCGGACAGCTCTCTTTGGTACTTCTGCGTTGGATCCTTTTTCAGCTCTTTGAAGTTATTTTCTTTGATGAAATCTTCCGTCTTCTTTATATATTCTTCTTTTCCGAGCACTACAATGGCGTTGCTTTTGTCTGCTTTCACAACGATTGAGCTATTCTCTTCCAGTTTCTTCTTTATTTTGCTGCACGTCTTCAGTTCTTAATTTCTGCTGGGATCTATGTGTCCTTGGCTGGTGAAATCGTTGGCTGTTACTTCCTTCCGAACGGCATAATGGTCTACGTCTCTGAGTGATTTTACACTTGCTTCAACTTCAGTAGCTAGTAGTTCGTTTTCGCCCTTCTTCATCATTGGGAAATTGTACTTCATTCCGTAGTTCAGTATTTTCGTTTCTTCTTCACTGAATTGAATGTCTGTAAGGTTGATGACTCTCTTCTGGAATTTGTGTTCTGTACTGGTCCTATCCAAGTCTTTATTAGGTGTATTCTTCTCTACGAGTTTGTCTAATTTGTAGTTTATCCGTAAATATTTCCTGTCCATGGCATCTTCAACCTCTTCACTGACGACTTCGTGTAGTAAATTCCATGCTATTAGTCCGTATGATCTCAAAAATTGTAGGTGGATGTCGTAGGCAATCTGGTTCAGTTCTTCTTTTTCACAGTAAAGTTGTTTGATCATATTTTGGATGAATAATACCTCTCCTTGTTCCTTGGTTCTTTTAGCGGCAGTAGTGTTACAGTTGACTTTGATTTTAGCGTATTGTGGTGTAATTCTCTTCTTGATGCATTCTTAGTTTGAAGTAAATATCTGCAATCTTCATGGAAATCTTGATTCTTGTATCCCTATATTTTGCTGCTAATTTTGCTTGACTAGCTTCACTAAATAACTTCTTGATCAGCATTGTACGTGTTATTAAATTTACGGAAAGTAAATAAAAGAAACGTCTTAAAACACTTAAAACATATATTTACGCTTATACTGTTACTCACAAGACGGTAAATTTACAAAAAAGGTGGTAAGTGGTGATCGATTTCGATTGGACACTCCAATCATCATCAGACCCAATAGGCGAATGACAAGAATCTTTAAATGGCGTCCCTACTTATACCCTATTGGCTACAGGAAGAACCGGCCAATACATTTTTATAAGTGCAACTGGAATCAAAATGTATTTGTTCATTAATCAACTTATTTCTATCTTTACATTTTTCCTTATAAATATACAATTCTTCCCAAGCATTCATTACATATCCTTTCTTACAATTCTTTAAAATATCTAGACTATCCTCCATTTTTCCTAGTGAGTGCCCATTTTGTAACAGGTGTTGTGCGACATTTGATCTTTCCGGTTTGTTGTTCCTCCATGCAGATATGTGGTTTTTGAAGCGGTTAACGAAGTTCACAGTCTGTCCAATGTAGAAGCTATCACAATCGTCACAATTGATTTTATATATGCCTGAAGTGTCGAATTTGTTACAATCTTCTATTTTTGGATGCAGTATTTTACTCATGGTGTTCTGAGTCCTGTAGGCTATTGAAACTCCGTATTTCTTGAATCTGTTAGCAATCCTTTGTGTTGTAGTCCCCGTGTAGCTAAATGTGATATATCTAGTGTTTTCCTCTTTTATCTCTTCTAATGTTGTTCTGCTGTGTAGTGTATTCTGTCTATCGATTTTCCTCCTCGTCTTCCTTGCGATGTCCTCTATCGTCTTGGTCCGAAATCCATTCACTTGAGCGATCTTCTTAATGGTGTCCAGTTCTTTTTTCCTATTGGTTTGGCTAAGTGGGATCTTATAGGCTCGGTACAGCATAGATCTAAAGGCTGCGGTCTTGTGGATTGTCGGATGGATAGACTTGTTGTTGATTGTAGTGTCCGTTTGCGTAGGTTTCCTGTAGATGTCAAACTCTATCTTGCTGTCTTTTCTCTCTAATGTGAGGTCCAGGAATTTGATCTTTTTGTTTTCTTCAAACTCGTTAGTAAAGGTGAGGTTCGGGTGGTGGTTGTTTAGTGTCTGCATCATCGTTTCGTGCTCCTGCTCCTGGGCTTGTCTGAAGATAACAAGAATGTCGTCTACATATCTAACATACAGTTTTACATCATGATTTTTTCTTAAATTCGTTAACATTTCTTTTTCCTGATGCTGTAAAAATATTTCTGACAAAATTGCCGAAAGTGGACTTCCCATAGCTAAACCATCTGTTTGTTCGTAAAATCTATTGTTGAATCAAAAATAATTTTGCTTCAAAACAGTCACAAGTAATTTTACAATCTGATTGACATATTCATCGTCTAAACTATTCTGTAAAAGCCTACATTTAACAAGATCTACAGTTTCGGATACAGGAATGTTTGTGTACAGATTTGCGATATCAAATGAGACTAGCCTACTATTCGAATCTATATCTATGTTCTTGACACGTTCAACAAATTCATACCTATTCTTTACATTGTATACATGTTCTAATTCTAAATCATTGCTGAGCTTACTTGCTAACAATTTTGAAACATTGTAGGTAGGAGCACATTTAAAGTTAACTAATGGTCTGATGGGTACATTCTTCTTGTGTATTTTTGGGATCCCTTTCATCACGGGCGCTTTAGAATTTAGGATGTTCATCTTCTGTCGACATTCTTCGGGAATCACTCTGGTGCATCTCTTCACGACGTCGGACAGCTCTCTTTGGTACTTCTGCGTTGGATCCTTTTTAGCTCTTTGAAGTTATTTTCTTTGATGAAATCTTCCGTCTTCTTTATATATTCTTCTTTTCCGAGCACTACAATGGCGTTGCTTTTGTCTGCTTTCACAACGATTGAGCTATTCTCTTCCAGTTTCTTCTTTATTTTGCTGCACGTCTTCAGTTCTTAATTTCTGCTGGGATCTATGTGTCCTTGGCTGGTGAAATCGTTGGCTGTTACTTCCTTCCGAACGGCATAATGGTCTACGTCTCTGAGTGATTTTACATTTGCTTCAACTTCAGTAGCTAGTAGTTCGTTTTCGCCCTTCTTCTTCATTGGGAAATTGTACTTCATTCCGTAGTTCAGTATTTTCGTTTCTTCTTCACTGAATTGAATGTCTGTAAGGTTGATGACTCTCTTCTGGAATTTGTGTTCTGTACTGGTCCTATCCAAGTCTTTATTAGGTGTATTCTTCTCTACGAGTTTGTCTAATTTGTAGTTTATCCGTAAATATTTCCTGTCCATGGCATCTTCAACCTCTTCACTGACGACTTCGTGTAGTAAATTCCATGCTATTAGTCCGTATGATCTCAAAAATTGTAGGTGGATGTCGTAGGCAATCTGGTTCAGTTCTTCTTTTTCACAGTAAAGTTGTTTGATCATATTTTGGATGAATAATACCTCTCCTTGTTCCTTGGTTCTTTTAGCGGCAGTAGTGTTACAGTTGACTTTGATTTTAGCGTATTGTGGTGTAATTCTCTTCTTGATGCATTCTTAGTTTGAAGTAAATATCTGCAATCTTCATGGAAATCTTGATTCTTGTATCCCTATATTTTGCTGCTAATTTTGCTTGACTAGCTTCACTAAATAACTTCTTGATCAGCATTGTACGTGTTATTAAATTTACGGAAAGTAAATAAAAGAAACGTCTTAAAACACTTAAAACATATATTTACGCTTATACTGTTACTCACAAGACGGTAAATTTACAAAAAAGGTGGTAAGTGGTGATCGATTTCGATTGGACACTCCAATCATCATCAGACCCAATAGGCGAATGACAAGAATCTTTAAATGGCGTCCCTACTTATACCCTATTGGCTACAGGAAGAACCGGCCAATACATTTTTATAAGTGCAACTGGAATCAAAATGTATTTGTTCATTAATCAACTTATTTCTATCTTTACATTTTTCCTTATAAATATACAATTCTTCCCAAGCATTCATTACATATCCTTTCTTACAATTCTTTAAAATATCTAGACTATCCTCCATTTTTCCTAGTGAGTGCCCATTTTGTAACAGGTGTTGTGCGACATTTGATCTTTCCGGTTTGTTGTTCCTCCATGCAGATATGTGGTTTTTGAAGCGGTTAACGAAGTTCACAGTCTGTCCAATGTAGAAGCTATCACAATCGTCACAATTGATTTTATATATGCCTGAAGTGTCGAATTTGTTACAATCTTCTATTTTTGGATGCAGTATTTTACTCATGGTGTTCTGAGTCCTGTAGGCTATTGAAACTCCGTATTTCTTGAATCTGTTAGCAATCCTTTGTGTTGTAGTCCCCGTGTAGCTAAATGTGATATATCTAGTGTTTTCCTCTTTTATCTCTTCTAATGTTGTTCTGCTGTGTAGTGTATTCTGTCTATCGATTTTCCTCCTCGTCTTCCTTGCGATGTCCTCTATCGTCTTGGTCCGAAATCCATTCACTTGAGCGATCTTCTTAATGGTGTCCAGTTCTTTTTTCCTATTGGTTTGGCTAAGTGGGATCTTATAGGCTCGGTACAGCATAGATCTAAAGGCTGCGGTCTTGTGGATTGTCGGATGGATAGACTTGTTGTTGATTGTAGTGTCCGTTTGCGTAGGTTTCCTGTAGATGTCAAACTCTATCTTGCTGTCTTTTCTCTCTAATGTGAGGTCCAGGAATTTGATCTTTTTGTTTTCTTCAAACTCGTTAGTAAAGGTGAGGTTCGGGTGGTGGTTGTTTAGTGTCTGCATCATCGTTTCGTGCTCCTGCTCCTGGGCTTGTCTGAAGATAACAAGAATGTCGTCTACATATCTAACATACAGTTTTACATCATGATTTTTTCTTAAATTCGTTAACATTTCTTTTTCCTGATGCTGTAAAAATATTTCTGACAAAATTGCCGAAAGTGGACTTCCCATAGCTAAACCATCTGTTTGTTCGTAAAATCTATTGTTGAATCAAAAATAATTTTGCTTCAAAACAGTCACAAGTAATTTTACAATCTGATTGACATATTCATCGTCTAAACTATTCTGTAAAAGCCTACATTTAACAAGATCTACAGTTTCGGATACAGGAATGTTTGTGTACAGATTTGCGATATCAAATGAGACTAGCCTACTATTCGAATCTATATCTATGTTCTTGACACGTTCAACAAATTCATACCTATTCTTTACATTGTATACATGTTCTAATTCTAAATCATTGCTGAGCTTACTTGCTAACAATTTTGAAACATTGTAGGTAGGAGCACATTTAAAGTTAACTAATGGTCTGATGGGTACATTCTTCTTGTGTATTTTTGGGATCCCTTTCATCACGGGCGCTTTAGAATTTAGGATGTTCATCTTCTGTCGACATTCTTCGGGAATCACTCTGGTGCATCTCTTCACGACGTCGGACAGCTCTCTTTGGTACTTCTGCGTTGGATCCTTTTTAGCTCTTTGAAGTTATTTTCTTTGATGAAATCTTCCGTCTTCTTTATATATTCTTCTTTTCCGAGCACTACAATGGCGTTGCTTTTGTCTGCATTCACAACGATTGAGCTATTCTCTTCCAGTTTCTTCTTTATTTTGCTGCACGTCTTCAGTTCTTAATTTCTGCTGGGATCTATGTGTCCTTGGCTGGTGAAATCGTTGGCTGTTACTTCCTTCCGAACGGCATAATGGTCTACGTCTCTGAGTGATTTTACATTTGCTTCAACTTCAGTAGCTAGTAGTTCGTTTTCGCCCTTCTTCTTCATTGGGAAATTGTACTTCATTCCGTAGTTCAGTATTTTCGTTTCTTCTTCACTGAATTGAATGTCTGTAAGGTTGATGACTCTCTTCTGGAATTTGTGTTCTGTACTGGTCCTATCCAAGTCTTTATTAGGTGTATTCTTCTCTACGAGTTTGTCTAATTTGTAGTTTATCCGTAAATATTTCCTGTCCATGGCATCTTCAACCTCTTCACTGACGACTTCGTGTAGTAAATTCCATGCTATTAGTCCGTATGATCTCAAAAATTGTAGGTGGATGTCGTAGGCAATCTGGTTCAGTTCTTCTTTTTCACAGTAAAGTTGTTTGATCATATTTTGGATGAATAATACCTCTCCTTGTTCCTTGGTTCTTTTAGCGGCAGTAGTGTTACAGTTGACTTTGATTTTAGCGTATTGTGGTGTAATTCTCTTCTTGATGCATTCTTTGTTTGAAGTAAATATCTGCAATCTTCATGGAAATCTTGATTCTTGTATCCCTATATTTTGCTGCTAATTTTGCTTGACTAGCTTCACTAAATAACTTCTTGATCAGCATTGTACGTGTTATTAAATTTACTTAAAGTAAATAAAAGAAACGTCTTAAAACACTTAAAACATATATTTACGCTTATACTGTTACTCACAAGACGGTAAATATACAAAAAAGGTGGTAAGTAATGATCGATTTCGATTGGACACTCCAATCATCATCAGACCCAATAGGCGAATGACAAGAATCTTGAATGGCGTCCCTACTTATACCCTATTGGCTACCGAAAGCACCGGCCAATACATTTTTATAAGTGCAACTGGAATCAAAATGTATTTGTTCATTAATCAACTTATTTCTATCTTTACATTTTTCCTTATAAATATACAATTCTTCCCAAGCATTCATTACATATCCTTTCTTACAATTCTTTAAAATATCTAGACTATCCTCCATTTTTCCTAGTGAGTGCCCATTTTGTAACAGGTGTTGTGCGACATTTGATCTTTCTGGTTTGTTGTTCCTCCATGCAGATATGTGGTTTTTGAAGCGGTTAACGAAGTTCACAGTCTGTCCAATGTAGAAGCTATCACAATCGTCACAATTGATTTTATATATGCCTGAAGTGTCAAATTTGTTACAATCTTCTATTTTTGGATGCAGTATTTTACTCATGGTGTTCTGAGTCCTGTAGGCTATTGAAACTCCGTATTTCTTGAATCTGTTAGCAGTCCTTTGTGTTGTAGTCCCCGTGTAGCTAAATGTGATATATCTAGTGTTTTCCTCTTTTATCTCTTCTAATGTTGTTCTGCTGTGTAGTGTATTCTGTCTATCGATTTTCCTCCTCGTCTTCCTTGCGATGTCCTCTATCGTCTTGGTCCGAAATCCATTCACTTGAGCGATCTTCTTAATGGTGTCCAGTTCATTTTTCCTATTGGTTTGGCTAAGTGGGATCTTATAGGCTCGGTACAGCATAGATCTAAAGGCTGCGGTCTTGTGGATTGTCGGATGGATAGACTTGTTGTTGATTGTAGTGTCCGTTTGCGTAGGTTTCCTGTAGATGTCAAACTCTATCTTGCTGTCTTTTCTCTCTAATGTGAGGTCCAGGAATTTGATCTTTTTGTTTTCTTCAAACTCGTAAACTAGTAAAGGTGAGGTTCGGGTGGTGGTTGTTTAGTGTCTGCATCATCGTTTCGTGCTCCTGCTCCTGGGCTTGTCTGAAGATAACAAGAATGTCGTCTATATATCTAACATACAGTTTTACATCATGATTTTTTCTTAAATTCGTTAACATTTCTTTTTCCTGATGCTGTAAAAATATTTCTGACAAAATTGCCGAAAGTGGACTTCCCATAGCTAAACCATCTGTTTGTTCGTAAAATCTATTGTTGAATCAAAAATAATTTTGCTTCAAAACAGTCACAAGTAATTTTACAATCTGATTGACATATTCATCGTCTAAACTATTCTGTAAAAGCCTACATTTAACAAGATCTACAGTTTCGGATACAGGAATGTTTGTGTACAGATTTGCGATATCAAATGAGACTAGCCTACTATTCGAATCTATATCTATGTTCTTGACACGTTCAACAAATTCATACCTATTCTTTACATTGTATACATGTTCTAATTCTAAATCATTGCTGAGCTTACTTGCTAACAATTTTGAAACATTGTAGGTAGGAGCACATTTAAAGTTAACTAATGGTCTGATGGGTACATTCTTCTTGTGTATTTTTGGGATCCCTTTCATCACGGGCGCTTTAGAATTTAGGATGTTCATCTTCTGTCGACATTCTTCGGGAATCACTCTGGTGCATCTCTTCACGACGTCGGACAGCTCTCTTTGGTACTTCTGCGTTGGATCCTTTTTAGCTCTTTGAAGTTATTTTCTTTGATGAAATCTTCCGTCTTCTTTATATATTCTTCTTTTCCGAGCACTACAATGGCGTTGCTTTTGTCTGCTTTCACAACGATTGAGCTATTCTCTTCCAGTTTCTTCTTTATTTTGCTGCACGTCTTCAGTTCTTAATTTCTGCTGGGATCTATGTGTCCTTGGCTGGTGAAATCGTTGGCTGTTACTTCCTTCCGAACGGCATAATGGTCTACGTCTCTGAGTGATTTTACATTTGCTTCAACTTCAGTAGCTAGTAGTTCGTTTTCGCCCTTCTTCTTCATTGGGAAATTGTACTTCATTCCGTAGTTCAGTATTTTCGTTTCTTCTTCACTGAATTGAATGTCTGTAAGGTTGATGACTCTCTTCTGGAATTTGTGTTCTGTACTGGTCCTATCCAAGTCTTTATTAGGTGTATTCTTCTCTACGAGTTTGTCTAATTTGTAGTTTATCCGTAAATATTTCCTGTCCATGGCATCTTCAACCTCTTCACTGACGACTTCGTGTAGTAAATTCCATGCTATTAGTCCGTATGATCTCAAAAATTGTAGGTGGATGTCGTAGGCAATCTGGTTCAGTTCTTCTTTTTCACAGTAAAGTTGTTTGATCATATTTTGGATGAATAATACCTCTCCTTGTTCCTTGGTTCTTTTAGCGGCAGTAGTGTTACAGTTGACTTTGATTTTAGCGTATTGTGGTGTAATTCTCTTCTTGATGCATTCTTTGTTTGAAGTAAATATCTGCAATCTTCATGGAAATCTTGATTCTTGTATCCCTATATTTTGCTGCTAATTTTGCTTGACTAGCTTCACTAAATAACTTCTTGATCAGCATTGTACGTGTTATTAAATTTACTTAAAGTAAATAAAAGAAACGTCTTAAAACACTTAAAACATATATTTACGCTTATACTGTTACTCACAAGACGGTAAATATACAAAAAAGGTGGTAAGTAGTGATCGATTTCGATTGGACACTCCAATCATCATCAGACCCAATAGGCGAATGACAAGAATCTTGAATGGCGTCCCTACTTATACCCTATTGGCTACCGGAAGCACCGGCCAATACATTTTTATAAGTGCAACTGGAATCAAAATGTATTTGTTCATTAATCAACCTATTTCTATCTTTACATTTTTCCTTATAAATATACAATTCTTCCCAAGCATTCATTACATATCCTTTCTTACAATTCATTAAAATATCTAGACTATCCTCCATTTTTCCTAGTGAGTGCCCATTTTGTAACAGGTGTTGTGCGACATTTAATCTTTCCGGTTTGTTGTTCTTCCATGCAGATATGTGGTTTTTGAAGCGGTTAACGAAGTTCACAGTCTGTCCAATGTAGAAGCTATCACAATCGTCACAATTGATTTTATATATGCCTGAATTGTCGAATTTGTTACAATCTTCTATTTTTGGATGCAGTATTTTACTCATGGTGTTCTGAGTCCTGTAGGCTATTGAAACTCCGTATTTCTTGAATCTGTTAGCAGTCCTTTGTGTTGTAGTCCCCGTGTAGCTAAATGTGATATATCTAGTGTTTTCCTCTTTTATCTCTTCTAATGTTGTTCTGCTGTGTAGTGTATTCTGTCTATCGATTTTCCTCCTCGTCTTCCTTGCGATGTCCTCTATCGTCTTGGTCCGAAATCCATTCACTTGAGCGATCTTCTAAATGGTGTCCAGTTCTTTTTTCCTATAGGTTTGGCTAAGTGGGATCTTATAGGCTCGGTACAGCATAGATCTAAAGGCTGCGGTCTTGTGGATTGTCGGATGGATAGACTTGTTGTTGATTGTAGTGTCCGTTTGCGTAGGTTTCCTGTAGATGTCAAACTCTATCTTGCTGTCTTTTCTCTCTAATGTGAGGTCCAGGAATTTGATCTTTTTGTTTTCTTCAAACTCGTTAGTAAAGGTTAGGTTCGGGTGGTGGTTGTTTAGTGTCTGCATCATCGTTTCGTGCTCCTGCTCTTGGGCTTGTCTGAAGATAACAAGAATGTCGTCTACATATCTAACATACAGTTTTACATCATGATTTTTTCTTAAATTAGTTAACATTTCTTTTTCCTGATGCTGTAAAAATATTTCTGACAAAATTGCCGAAAGTGGACTTCCCATAGCTAAACCATCTGTTTGTTCGTAAAATCTATTGTTAAATCTAAAATAATTTTGCTTCAAAACAGTCACAAGTAATTTTACAATCTGATTGACATATTCATCGTCTAAACTATTCTGTAAAAGCCTACATTTAACAAGATCTACAGTTTCGGATACAGGTATGTTTGTGTACAGATTTGCGATATCAAATGAGACTAGCCTACTATTCGAATCTATGTCTATGTTCTTGACACGTTCAACAAATTCATAACTATTCTTTACATTGTATACATATTCTAATTCTAAATCATTGCTGAGCTTACTTGCTTACAATTTTGAAACATTGTAGGTAGGAGCACATTTAAAGTTAACTAATGGTCTGATGGGTACATTCTTCTTGTGTATTTTTGGGATCCCTTTCATCACGGGCGCTTTAGAATTTAGGATGTTCATCTTCTGTCGACATTCTTCGGGAATCACTCTGGTGCATCTCTTCACGACGTCGGACAGCTCTCTTTGGTACTTCTACGTTGGATCCTTTTTCAGCTCTTTGAAGTTATTTTCTTTGATGAAATCTTCCGTCTTCTTTATATATTCTTCTTTTCCGAGCACTACAATGGCGTTGCTTTTGTCTGCTTTCACAACGATTGAGCTATTCTCTTCCAGTTTCTTCTTTATTTTGCTGCACGTCTTCAGTTCTTAATTTCTGCTGGGATCTATGTGTCCTTGGCTGGTGAAATCGTTGGCTGTTACTTCCTTCCGAACGGCATAATGGTCTACGTCTCTGAGTGATTTTACACTTGCTTCAACTTCAGTAGCTAGTAGTTCGTTTTCGCCCTTCTTCATCATTGGGAAATTGTACTTCATTCCGTAGTTCAGTATTTTCGTTTCTTCTTCACTGAATTGAATGTCTGTAAGGTTGATGACTCTCTTCTGGAATTTGTGTTCTGTACTGGTCCTATCCAAGTCTTTATTAGGTGTATTCTTCTCTACGAGTTTGTCTAATTTGTAGTTTATCCGTAAATATTTCCTGTCCATGGCATCTTCAACCTCTTCACTGACGACTTCGTGTAGTAAATTCCATGCTATTAGTCCGTATGATCTCAAAAATTGTAGGTGGATGTCGTAGGCAATCTGGTTCAGTTCTTCTTTTTCACAGTAAAGTTGTTTGATCATATTTTGGATGAATAATACCTCTCCTTGTTCCTTGGTTCTTTTAGCGGCAGTAGTGTTACAGTTGACTTTGATTTTAGCGTATTGTGGTGTAATTCTCTTCTTGATGCATTCTTAGTTTGAAGTAAATATCTGCAATCTTCATGGAAATCTTGATTCTTGTATCCCTATATTTTGCTGCTAATTTTGCTTGACTAGCTTCACTAAATAACTTCTTGATCAGCATTGTACGTGTTATTAAATTTACGGAAAGTAAATAAAAGAAACGTCTTAAAACACTTAAAACATATATTTACGCTTATACTGTTACTCACAAGACGGTAAATTTACAAAAAAGGTGGTAAGTGGTGATCGATTTCGATTGGACACTCCAATCATCATCAGACCCAATAGGCGAATGACAAGAATCTTTAAATGGCGTCCCTACTTATACCCTATTGGCTACAGGAAGAACCGGCCAATACATTTTTATAAGTGCAACTGGAATCAAAATGTATTTGTTCATTAATAAACTTATTTCTATCTTTACATTTTTCCTTATAAATATACAATTCTTCCCAAGCATTCATTACATATCCTTTCTTACAATTCTTTAAAATATCTAGACTATCCTCCATTTTTCCTAGTGAGTGCCCATTTTGTAACAGGTGTTGTGCGACATTTGATCTTTCCGGTTTGTTGTTCCTCCATGCAGATATGTGGTTTTTGAAGCGGTTAACGAAGTTCACAGTCTGTCCAATGTAGAAGCTATCACAATCGTCACAATTGATTTTATATATGCCTGAAGTGTCGAATTTGTTACAATCTTCTATTTTTGGATGCAGTATTTTACTCATGGTGTTCTGAGTCCTGTAGGCTATTGAAACTCCGTATTTCTTGAATCTGTTAGCAGTCCTTTGTGTTGTAGTCCCCGTGTAGCTAAATGTGATATATCTAGTGTTTTCCTCTTTTATCTCTTCTAATGTTGTTCTGCTGTGTAGTGTATTCTGTCTATCGATTTTCCTCCTCGTCTTCCTTGCGATGTCCTCTATCGTCTTGGTCCGAAATCCATTCACTTGAGCGATCTTCTAAATGGTGTCCAGTTCTTTTTTCCTATAGGTTTGGCTAAGTGGGATCCTTTTTTAGCTCTTTGAAGTTATTTTCTTTGATGAAATCTTCTGTCTTCTTTATATATTCTTCTTTTCCGAGCACTACAATGGCGTTGCTTTTGTCTGCTTTCACAACGATTGAGCTATAAATGATTTTGATCATAATAAAAATACATAGTTTAAAGTTTTTTAATTATATATGAATGAACACTTTTTAATGATGTTTTTGTAATTAATAATACATATATAATAATATTATAGGAAGGATAATATGCAAATAAATATTCACAGTTTTTTTTTATCATAATATAAATACATATTTAAAAGTTTTTTATAATAATAATTATATATGAATGAACACTTTTTAGTAATGTTTTTGTAATTAATAATACAAATATAATAATATTATAGAAACGATAATATGAAAATAAATATTGACAGGTTTTTTTGATCATAATATAAATACATAGTTTAAAGTTTTTTTATAATTATAATTATATATAAATGAACACTTTTTAATAATGTTTTTGTTATGAATAATACATATATAATAATATTATAGGAAGGATAATATACAAATAAATATATAAAAATGTTTTTGATCATCATATAAATACATATTTTATAATATTTTTATAATTATAATTATATATGAATGAACACTTTTTAATAATGTTTTTAATAATAATAATACATATATATTAATATTATAGTAAGGATAATATGCAATTAAATATTGACAGGTTTTTTTTATCATAATATAAATACATATTTTAAAGTTTTTTATAATAATAATTATATATGAATGAACACTTTTTAGTAATGTTTTTGTAATTAATATTACAAATATAATAATATTATAGAAACGATAATATGCAAATAGATATTGACAGGTTTTTTTGAACATAATATAAATACATAGTTGAAAGTTTTTTTATAATAATAATTATATATGAATGAACACTTTTTAGTAATGTTTTTGTAATTAATAATACAAATATAATAATATTATAGAAACGATAATATGCAAATAAATATTGACAGGTTTTTTGATCATAATATAAATACATAGTTTAAAGTTTTTTTATAATTATAATTATATATGAATGAACACTTTTTAATAATGTTTTTGTTATGAATAATACATATATAATAATATTATAGAAAGGATAATATACAAATAAATATATATAAATGTTTTTGATCATAATATAAATACATATTTTATAATATTTTTATAATAATAATAATATATGAATGAACACTTTTTAATAATGTTTTTGTTATTAATAATACATATATAATAATATTATAGGAAGGAAAATATACAAATAAATATATATAAATGTTTTTGATCATAATATAAATACATATTTTATAATATTTTTATAATAATAATTATATATGAATGAACACTTTTTAATAATGTTTTTGTTATTAATAATAAATATATAATAATATTATAGGAAGGATAATATACAAATAAATATATATTAATGTTTTTGATCATAATATAAATACATATTTTATAATATTTTTATAATTATAATTATATATGAATGAACACTTTTTAATAATGTTTTTGTTATGAATAATACATATATAATAACATTATAGGAAGGATAATATACAAATAAATATATATAAATGTTTTTGATCATAATATAAATACATATTTTATAATATTTTTATAATAATAATTATATATGAATGAACACTTTTTAATAATGTTTTTGTTATTAATAATACATATATAATAATATTATAGGAAGGATAATATACAAATAAATATATATAAATGTTTTTGATCATAATATAAATACATATTTTATAATATTTTTTATAATTATAATTATATATGAATTAAAACTTTTTAATAATGTTTTTAATAATAATAATACATATATATTAATATTATAGGAAGGATAATATGCAATTAAATATTGACAGGTTTTTTTTATCATAATATAAATACATATTTTAAATCTTTTTATAATAATAATTATATATGAATGAACACTTTTTAGTAATGTTTTTGTAATTAATAATACAAATATAATAATATTAAAGAAACAATAATATGCAAATAAATACTGACAGGTTTTTTTGATCATAATATAAATACATAGTATAAAGTTTTTTTATAATTATAATTATATATAAATGAACACTTTTTAATAATGTTTTTGTTATGAATTATACATATATAATAATATTATAGGAAGGATAATATACAAATAAATATATAAAAATGTTTTTGATCATAATATAAATACATATTTTATAATATTTTTATAATTATAATTATATATGAATGAACACTTTTTAATAATGTTTTTAATAATAATAATACATATATATTAATATTATAGTAAGGATAATATGCAATTAAATATTGACAGGTTTTTTTTATCATAATATAAATACATATTTTATAATTTTTATATAAAAATAATTATATATGAATGAACACTTTTTAATGATGTTTTTGTTATTAATAATACATATATAATAATATTATAGGAAGGATAATATACAAATAAATATATATAAATGTTTTTGATCATAATATAAATACATATTTTATAATATTTTTATAATAATAATTATATATGAATGAACACTTTTTAATGATGTTTTTGTAATTAATAATACATATATAATAATATTATAGGAAGGATAATATGCAAATAAATATTCACAGTTTTTTTTTATCATAATATAAATACATATTTAAAAGTTTTTTATAATAATAATTATATATGAATGAACACTTTTTAGTAATGTTTTTGTAATTAATAATACAAATATAATAATATTATAGAAACGATAATATGAAAATAAATATTGACAGGTTTTTTTGATCATAATATAAATACATAGTTTAAAGTTTTTTTATAATTATAATTATATATGAATGAACACTTTTTAATAATGTTTTTGTTATGAATAATACATATATAATAATATTATAGGAAGGATAATATACAAATAAATATATACAAATGTTTTTGATCATAATATAAATACATATTTTATAATATTTTTATAATTATAATTATATATGAATGAACACTTTTTAATAATGTTTTTAATAATAATAATACATATATATTAATATTATAGTAAGGATAATATGCAATTAAATATTGACAGGTTTTTTTTTATCATAATATAAATACATATTTTATAATTTTTATATAAAAATAATTATATATGAATGAACACTTTTTAATGATGTTTTTGTTATTAATAATACATATATAATAATATTATAGGAAGGATAATATACAAATAAATATATATAAATGTTTTTGATCATAATATAAATACATATTTTATAATATTTTTATAATAATAATTATATATGAATGAACACTTTTGAATAATGTTTTTGTTATTAATAATACATATATAATAATATTATAGGAAGGATAATATACAAATAAATATATATAAATGTTTTTGATCATAATATAAATACATATTTTATAATATTTTTATAATAATAATTATATATGAATGAACACCTTTTAATAATGTTTTTGTTATTAATAATACATATATAATAATATTATAGGAAGGATAATATGCAAATAAATATTCACAGGTTTTTTTATCATAATATAAATACATATTTTAAAGTTTTTTATAATAATAATAATATATGAATGAACACTTTTTAGTAATGTTTTTGTAATTAATAATCCAAATATAATAATATTATAGAAACGATAATATGCAAATAAATATTGACAGGTTCTTTTGATCATAATATAAATACATAGTTTAAAGTTTTTTTATAATTATAATTATATATGAATGAACACTTTTTAATAATGTTTTTGTTATGAATAATACATATATAATAATATTATAGGAAGGATAATATACAAATAAATATTCACAGTTTTTTTTATCATAATATAAATACATATTTAAAAGTTTTTTATAATAATAATTATATATGAATGAACACTTTTTAGTAATGTTTTTGTTATTAATAATACATATATAATAATATTATAGGAAGGATAATATACAAATAAATATATAAAAATGTTTTTGATCATAATATAAATACATATTTTATAATATTTTTATAATAATAATTATATATGAATGAACACTTTTTAATAATGTTTTTGTTATTAATAATACATATATAATAATATTATAGGAAGGATAATATGCAAATAAATATTCACAGGTTTTTTTATCATAATATAAATACATATTTTAAAGTTTTTTATAATAATAATAATATATGAATGAACACTTTTTAGTAATGTTTTTGTAATTAATAATACAAATATAATAATATTATAGAAACGATAATATGCAAATAAATATTGACAGGTTTTTTTGATCATAATATAAATACATAGTTTAAAGTTTTTTTATAATAATAATTATATATGAATGAACACTTTTTAGTAATGTTTTTGTAATTAATAATAATTTAATTGCATATTATCCTTACTATAATATTAATATATATGTATTATTATTATTAAAAACATTATTAAAAAGTGTACATTCATATATAATTATAATTATACAAATATTTTAAAATATGTATTTATATTATGATCAAAAACATTTTTATATATTTATTTGTATATTATCCTTCCTATAATATTATTATATATGTATTATTCATAACAAAAACATTATTAAAAAGTGTTCATTCATATATAATTATAATTATAAAAAAACTTTAAACTATGTATTTATATTATGATCAAAAAAACCTGTCAATATTTATTTTCATATTATCGTTTCTATAATATTATTATATTTGTATTATTAATTACAAAAACATTACTAAAAAGTGTTCATTCATATATAATTATTATTATAAAAAACTTTTAAATATGTATTTATATTATGATAAAAAAAACTGTGAATATTTATTTGCATATTATCCTTCCTATAATATTATTATATATGTATTATTAATTACAAAAACATCATTAAAAAGTGTTCATTCATATATAATTATTATTATAAAAATATTATAAAATATGTATTTATATTATGATCAAAAACATTTATATATATTTATTTGTATATTATCCTTCCTATAATATTATTATATATGTATTATTAATAACAAAAACTTTATTAAAAAGTGTTCATTCATATATAATTATTATTATAAAAATATTATAAAATATGTATTTATATTATGATCAAAAACATTTATATATATTTATTTGTATATTATCCTTCCTATAATATTATAATATATGTATTATTCATAACAAAAACATTATTAAAAAGTGTTCATTCATATATTATTATTATTATAAAAATATTATAAAATATGTATTTATATTATGATCAAAAACATTTATATATATTTATTTGTATATTACCCTTCCTATAATATTATTATATATGTATTATTCATAACAAAAACATTATTAAAAAGTGTTCATTCATATATAATTATAATTATAAAAAAAACTTTAAACTATGTATTTATATTATGATCAAAAAAACCTGTCAATATTTATTTGCATATTATCGTTTCTATAATATTATTATATTTGTATTATTAATTACAAAAACATTACTAAAAAGTGTTCATTCATATATAATTATTATTATAAAAAAACTTTAAACTATGTATTTATATTATGATCAAAAAAACCTGTCAATATTTATTTGCATATTATCGTTTCTATAATATTATTATATTTGTATTATTAATTACAAAAACATTACTAAAAAGTGTTCATTCATATATTATTATTATTATAAAAAACTTTAAAATATGTATTTATATTATGATAAAAAAACCTGTGAATATTTATTTGCATATTATCCTTCCTATAATATTATTATATATGTATTATTAATAACAAAAACATTATTAAAAAGTGTTCATTCATATATAATTATTATTATAAAAATATTATAAAATATGTATTTATATTATGATCAAAAACATTTTTATATATTTATTTGTATATTATCCTTCCTATAATATTATTATATATGTATTATTAATAACAAAAACATTATTAAAAAGTGTTCATTCATATATTATTATTATTATAAAATTATCATAAAATATGTATTTATATTATGATCAAAAACATTTATATATATTTATTTGTATATTATCCTTCCAAAAAAACCTGTCAATATTTATTTGCATATTATCGTTTCTATAATATTATTATATTTGTATTATTAATTACAAAAACATTACTAAAAAGTGTTCATTCATATATAATTATTATTATAAAAAAACTTTAAACTATGTATTTATATTATGATCAAAAAAACCTGTCAATATTTATTTGCATATTATCGTTTCTATAATATTATTATATTTGTATTATTAATTACAAAAACATTACTAAAAAGTGTTCATTCATATATTATTATTATTATAAAAAACTTTAAAATATGTATTTATATTATGATAAAAAAACCTGTGAATATTTATTTGCATATTATCCTTCCTATAATATTATTATATATGTATTATTAATAACAAAAACATTATTAAAAAGTGTTCATTCATATATAATTATTATTATAAAAATATTATAAAATATGTATTTATATTATGATCAAAAACATTTTTATATATTTATTTGTATATTATCCTTCCTATAATATTATTATATATGTATTATTTATAACAAAAACATTACTAAAAAGTGTTCATTCATATATAATTATTATTATAAAAAACTTTTAAATATGTATTTATATTATGATAAAAAAAACTGTGAATATTTATTTGTATATTATCCTTCCTATAATATTATTATATATGTATTATTCATAACAAAAACATTATTAAAAAGTGTTCATTCATATATAATTATAATTATAAAAAAACTTTAAACTATGTATTTATATTATGATCAAAAGAACCTGTCAATATTTATTTGCATATTATCGTTTCTATAATATTATTATATTTGGATTATTAATTACAAAAACATTACTAAAAAGTGTTCATTCATATATTATTATTATTATAAAAAACTTTAAAATATGTATTTATATTATGATAAAAAAACCTGTGAATATTTATTTGCATATTATCCTTCCTATAATATTATTATATATGTATTATTAATAACAAAAACATTATTAAAAGGTGTTCATTCATATATAATTATTATTATAAAAATATTATAAAATATGTATTTATATTATGATCAAAAACATTTATATATATTTATTTGTATATTATCCTTCCTATAATATTATTATATATGTATTATTAATAACAAAAACATTATTCAAAAGTGTTCATTCATATATAATTATTATTATAAAAATATTATAAAATATGTATTTATATTATGATCAAAAACATTAATATATATTTATTTGTATATTATCCTTCCTATAATATTATTATATATGTATTATTAATAACAAAAACATCATTAAAAAGTGTTCATTCATATATAATTATTTTTATATAAAAATTATAAAATATGTATTTATATTATGATAAAAAAAAACCTGTCAATATTTAATTGCATATTATCCTTACTATAATATTAATATATATGTATTATTATTATTAAAAACATTATTAAAAAGTGTTCATTCATATATAATTATAATTATAAAAATATTATAAAATATGTATTTATATTATGATCAAAAACATTTGTATATATTTATTTGTATATTATCCTTCCTATAATGTTATTATATATGTATTATTCATAACAAAATCATTATTAAAAAGTGTTCATTCATATATAATTATAATTATAAAAAAACTTTAAACTATGTATTTATATTATGATCAAAAAAACCTGTCAATATTTATTTTCATATTATCGTTTCTATAATATTATTATATTTGTATTATTAATTACAAAAACATTACTAAAAAGTGTTCATTCATATATAATTATTATTATAAAAAACTTTTAAATATGTATTTATATTATGATAAAAAAAAACTGTGAATATTTATTTGCATATTATCCTTCTTATAATATTATTATATATGTATTATTAATTACAAAAACATCATTAAAAAGTGTTCATTCATATATAATTATTATTATAAAAATATTATAAAATATGTATTTATATTATGATCAAAAACATTTATATATATTTATTTGTATATTATCCTTCCTATAATATTATTATATATGTATTATTAATTACAAAAACATCATTAAAAAGTGTTCATTCATATATAATTATTTTTATATAAAAATTATAAAATATGTATTTATATTATGATAAAAAAAAACCTGTCAATATTTAATTGCATATTATCCTTACTATAATATTAATATATATGTATTATTATTATTAAAAACATTATTAAAAAGTGTTCATTCATATATAATTATAATTATAAAAATATTATAAAATATGTATTTATATTATGATCAAAAACATTTTTATATATTTATTTGTATATTATCCTTCCTATAATATTATTATATATGTATAATTCATAACAAAAACATTATTAAAAAGTGTTCATTCATATATAATTATAATTATAAAAAAACTTTATACTATGTATTTATATTATGATCAAAAAAACCTGTCAGTATTTATTTGCATATTATTGTTTCTTTAATATTATTATATTTGTATTATTAATTACAAAAACATTACTAAAAAGTGTTCATTCATATATAATTATTATTATAAAAAGATTTAAAATATGTATTTATATTATGATAAAAAAAACCTGTCAATATTTAATTGCATATTATCCTTCCTATAATATTAATATATATGTATTATTATTATTAAAAACATTATTAAAAAGTGTTCATTCATATATAATTATAATTATAAAAAATATTATAAAATATGTATTTATATTATGATCAAAAACATTTATATATATTTATTTGTATATTATCCTTCCTATAATATTATTATATATGTATTATTAATAACAAAAACATTATTAAAAAGTGTTCATTCATATATAATTATTATTATAAAAATATTATAAAATATGTATTTATATTATGATCAAAACATTTATATATATTTATTTGTATATTATCCTTCCTATAATGTTATTATATATGTATTATTCATAACAAAAACATTATTAAAAAGTGTTCATTCATATATAATTATAATTATAAAAATATTATAAAATATGTATTTATATTATGATCAAAAACATTAATATATATTTATTTGTATATTATCCTTCCTATAATATTATTATATATTTATTATTAATAACAAAAACATTATTAAAAAGTGTTCATTCATATATAATTATTATTATAAAAATATTATAAAATATGTATTTATATTATGATCAAAAACATTTATATATATTTATTTGTATATTTTCCTTCCTATAATATTATTATATATGTATTATTAATAACAAAAACATTATTAAAAAGTGTTCATTCATATATTATTATTATTATAAAAATATTATAAAATATGTATTTATATTATGATCAAAAACATTTATATATATTTATTTGTATATTATCCTTTCTATAATATTATTATATATGTATTATTCATAACAAAAACATTATTAAAAAGTGTTCATTCATATATAATTATAATTATAAAAAAACTTTAAACTATGTATTTATATTATGATCAAAAAACCTGTCAATATTTATTTGCATATTATCGTTTCTATAATATTATTATATTTGTATTATTAATTACAAAAACATTACTAAAAAGTGTTCATTCATATATAATTATTATTATAAAAAAACTTTCAACTATGTATTTATATTATGTTCAAAAAAACCTGTCAATATCTATTTGCATATTATCGTTTCTATAATATTATTATATTTGTAATATTAATTACAAAAACATTACTAAAAAGTGTTCATTCATATATAATTATTATTATAAAAAACTTTAAAATATGTATTTATATTATGATAAAAAAAACCTGTCAATATTTAATTGCATATTATCCTTACTATAATATTAATATATATGTATTATTATTATTAAAAACATTATTAAAAAGTGTTCATTCATATATAATTATAATTATAAAAATATTATAAAATATGTATTTATATGATGATCAAAAACATTTTTATATATTTATTTGTATATTATCCTTCCTATAATATTATTATATATGTATTATTCATAACAAAAACATTATTAAAAAGTGTTCATTTATATATAATTATAATTATAAAAAAACTTTAAACTATGTATTTATATTATGATCAAAAAAACCTGTCAATATTTATTTTCATATTATCGTTTCTATAATATTATTATATTTGTATTATTAATTACAAAAACATTACTAAAAAGTGTTCATTCATATATAATTATTATTATAAAAAACTTTTAAATATGTATTTATATTATGATAAAAAAAAACTGTGAATATTTATTTGCATATTATCCTTCCTATAATATTATTATATATGTATTATTAATTACAAACAACATCATTAAAAAGTGTTCATTCATATATAATTAAAAAACTTTAAACTATGTATTTTTATTATGATCAAAATCATTTATAGCTCAATCGTTGTGAAAGCAGACAAAAGCAACGCCATTGTAGTGCTCGGAAAAGAAGAATATATAAAGAAGACAGAAGATTTCATCAAAGAAAATAACTTCAAAGAGCTGAAAAAGGATCCCACTTAGCCAAACCTATAGGAAAAAAGAACTGGACACCATTTAGAAGATCGCTCAAGTGAATGGATTTCGGACCAAGACGATAGAGGACATCGCAAGGAAGACGAGGAGGAAAATCGATAGACAGAATACACTACACAGCAGAACAACATTAGAAGAGATAAAAGAGGAAAACACTAGATATATCACATTTAGCTACACGGGGACTACAACACAAAGGACTGCTAACAGATTCAAGAAATACGGAGTTTCAATAGCCTACAGGACTCAGAACACCATGAGTAAAATACTGCATCCAAAAATAGAAGATTGTAACAAATTCGACACTTCAGGCATATATAAAATCAATTGTGACGATTGTGATAGCTTCTACATTGGACAGACTGTGAACTTCGTTAACCGCTTCAAAAACCACATATCTGCATGGAGGAACAACAAACCGGAAAGATCAAATGTCGCACAACACCTGTTACAAAATGGGCACTCACTAGGAAAAATGGAGGATAGTCTAGATATTTTAAAGAATTGTAAGAAAGGATATGTAATGAATGCTTGGGAAGAATTGTATATTTATAAGGAAAAATGTAAAGATAGAAATAAGTTGATTAATGAACAAATACATTTTGATTCCAGTTGCACTTATAAAAATGTATTGGCCGGTTCTTCCTGTAGCCAATAGGGTATAAGTAGGGACGCCATTTAAAGATTCTTGTCATTCGCCTATTGGGTCTGATGATGATTGGAGTGTCCAATCGAAATCGATCACCACTTACCACCTTTTTTGTAAATTTACCGTCTTGTGAGTAACAGTATAAGCGTAAATATATGTTTTAAGTGTTTTAAGACGTTTCTTTTATTTACTTTCCGTAAATTTAATAACACGTACAATGCTGATCAAGAAGTTATTTAGTGAAGCTAGTCAAGCAAAATTAGCAGCAAAATATAGGGATACAAGAATCAAGATTTCCATGAAGATTGCAGATATTTACTTCAAACTAAGAATGCATCAAGAAGAGAATTACACCACAATACGCTAAAATCAAAGTCAACTGTAACACTACTGCCGCTAAAAGAACCAAGGAACAAGGAGAGGTATTATTCATCCAAAATATGATCAAACAACTTTACTGTGAAAAAGAAGAACTGAACCAGATTGCCTACGACATCCACCTACAATTTTTGAGATCATACGGACTAATAGCATGGAATTTACTACACGAAGTCGTCAGTGAAGAGGTTGAAGATGCCATGGACAGGAAATATTTACGGATAAACTACAAATTAGACAAACTCGTAGAGAAGAATACACCTAATAAAGACTTGGATAGGACCAGTACAGAACACAAATTCCAGAAGAGAGTCATCAACCTTACAGACATTCAATTCAGTGAAGAAGAAACGAAAATACTGAACTACGGAATGAAGTACAATTTCCCAATGATGAAGAAGGGCGAAAACGAACTACTAGCTACTGAAGTTGAAGCAAGTGTAAAATCACTCAGAGACGTAGACCATTATGCCGTTCGGAAGGAAGTAACAGCCAACGATTTCACCAGCCAAGGACACATAGATCCCAGCAGAAATTAAGAACTGAAGACGTGCAGCAAAATAAAGAAGAAACTGGAAGAGAATAGCTCAATCGTTGTGAAAGCAGACAAAAGCAACGCCATTGTAGTGCTCGGAAAAGAAGAATATATAAAGAAGACGGAAGATTTCATCAAAGAAAATAACTTCAAAGAGCTGAAAAAGGATCCAACGCAGAAGTACCAAAGAGAGCTGTCCGACGTCGTGAAGAGATGCACCAGAGTGATTCCCGAAGAATGTCGACAGAAGATGAACATCCTAAATTCTAAAGCGCCCGTGATGAAAGGGATCCCAAAAATACACAAGAAGAATGTACCCATCAGACCATTAGTTAACTTTAAATGTGCTCCTACCTACAATGTTTCAAAATTGTAAGCAAGTAAGCTCAGCAATGATTTAGAATTAGAATATGTATACAATGTAAAGAATAGTTATGAATTTGTTGAACGTGTCAAGAACATAGACATAGATTCGAATAGTAGGCTAGTCTCATTTGATATCGCAAATCTGTACACAAACATACCTGTATCCGAAACTGTAGATCTTGTTAAATGTAGGCTTTTACAGAATAGTTTAGACGATGAATATGTCAATCAGATTGTAAAATTACTTGTGACTGTTTTGAAGCAAAATTATTTTAGATTTAACAATAGATTTTACGAACAAACAGATGGTTTAGCTATGGGAAGTCCACTTTCGGCAATTTTGTCAGAAATATTTTTACAGCATCAGGAAAAAGAAATGTTAACTAATTTAAGAAAAAATCATGATGTAAAACTGTATGTTAGATATGTAGACGACATTCTTGTTATCTTCAGACAAGCCCAAGAGCAGGAGCACGAAACGATGATGCAGACACTAAACAACCACCACCCGAACCTAACCTTTACTAACGAGTTTGAAGAAAACAAAAAGATCAAATTCCTGGACCTCACATTAGAGAGAAAAGACAGCAAGATAGAGTTTGACATCTACAGGAAACCTACGCAAACGGACACTACAATCAACAACAAGTCTATCCATCCGACAATCCACAAGACCGCAGCCTTTAGATCTATGCTGTACCGAGCCTATAAGATCCCACTTAGCCAAACCTATAGGAAAAAAGAACTGGACACCATTTAGAAGATCGCTCAAGTGAATGGATTTCGGACCTCTCACGTCTTAAGACGCCATTTTCACCAACTTAAATCTAAATATCGTAAAATGATAAGAAGTGCCAAATCCAAAGTAGTATCCAAGAGAATTGATAGTGCGGATAACAGGTCCAAGGCCATATGGAGTATAATAAACGATAATAAAGCCCCAAAAAAGAAACATTTGGATAAAGTGTGTCTTGAAGTTGAAGGAGGTAAAAAGATTTACAATCCTGCCTTAGTGTCAGAAATATTTAATAAATTTTTTGCAGACGTAACAAAACAGACCAATTACAGAGCCGCAAATACTAAAGCTTTTAGTCAAAACATTAACCATAAATCATTTTTCTTATTCCCAACAGTAGATTCCGAAGTAAAACAAATAATTCATCAGTTAAAAAACAAGATGAGCTCAGGAGCTGATGAAATACCGTCAACGATTTTAAGAGAGTGTTCAGACTTCATCGTTAATCCTCTAACCCATCTCATAAACCACTCTTTTCTGCATGGAAAATTTCCCAATGCACTCAAACTTGCAGTTGTAAGGCCAATTCTCAAAAGGGGTGACCATACGAAGTGTGATAATTATAGGCCCATTTCTATGCTTTCAAGTTTGTCCAAGATATATGAAAAGGCTGTTTTAGAGAGGCTCTGGGCATTTTCCGAAAAGAATAATATAATATTCAAAGATCAACATGGATTTGTCAAAAGCAAAAACACTACAAGTGCAATATTTTCCTTATTGAACCAAGTGGTGCAAGATTTGGATGCAAAGCAACGCTCAATGGGTATTTTCTTTGATTTGAGTAAGGCGTTTGACATGGTTGACCATGACCTCCTACTAGCTAAATTAAACAACATAGGAGTCCGAGGAGTTGCATCAGAGTGGTTTTCGTCATTTTTAAAAGGCAGGAGGCAATGTGTCGAAATACAATCCATAGATCACACCGGGCTACAAAGTAGATTTAAGTCTTCAGAAACTCCTGTAACGAGAGGTGTGCCTCAGGGATCCGTTCTAGGCCCTGTGCTATTCCTCCTCTTCATAAATGACCTCCCCACATGCATAACCCAAGGCAAACTGTGCCTTTTTGCAGATGATACTTCCCTAGCCTTATCCAGTCCCTCCCTAGAGTCACTCGAGCAAATGGCATTCATAGAGGCAAATACCTTGCTTCAGTGGTTTGATGACAACCTTCTGAAAACAAACACTGCAAAGACCCAGCTGATTAACTTTCGAATCTCAAACAGATCCCACAAAGATCCGAATCTGTCACTTCTTCTTGATCAAACCTTCATTCATCCTGTACAGTCTGTTAAATTTTTAGGCATCCACTTAGACGAATGTTTAAACTTCAAATCTCATGTTGATTACGTGATAAAACGTGTAAGTATAGGCATTTTTGTACTACGAACATTGGCCACAACAGTCTCGTCAGAAGTTCTTCTTTCTGTTTATTACGGCTTAATATTTCCATATCTAGTTTATGCTCTGCCTGTTTGGGGATATGAAAATAATCATACCTCCTTTCTTTTTAAAATGCAAAAAAAGGCTATTCGTGTTATATTTTCTCTTTTCAGAAGACGATCTTGTAAGGAATCATTCAGGTCAGCTGCAATTTTGACTCTTCCCTCACTATACATCCTTGAAACCCTTTCATTTGTAAAAAAACATCAGTCATTATTTACCACCAACATTAGCTCCAGTACATATAACTTACGCACAACATACAACTTAAACATTCCCGTCCATTCAACTTCATTTTTCAAACATCATCTCCTTTACAATGGAATTAAACTTTTTAACCAACTTCCTCAACATCTAAAGCTGGAGACTGATTTGCTCAGGTTTAGGAGAAAACTTAAACAAATTTTGGTTGAAAATGCTTGCTACAGAGTCCGCGATTTTTCCACTGTCATGTAGTCAGTGATTTCTGTCTTGTTAGATTACTAGAAGGTCACATTGTTTTAGTTAGTAGAGTTTTTTTATATTTTATCTTTTGTACATTTCATTATAAACTTGACTATTCCAATGCAATGTAATTTTGTAATTCTGGAATAAAGAACTTATGACTTATGACTTATGACTTATGACTTATGACCAAGACGATAGAGGACATCGCAAGGAAGACGAGGAGGAAAATCGATAGACATAATACACTACACAGCAGAACAACATTAGAAGAGATAAAAGAGGAAAACACTAGATATATCACATTTAGCTACACGGGGACTACAACACAAAGGACTGCTAACAGATTCAAGAAATACGGAGTTTCAATAGCCTACAGGACTCAGAACACCATGAGTAAAATACTGCATCCAAAAATAGAAGATTGTAACAAATTCGACAATTCAGGCATATATAAAATCAATTGTGACGATTGTGATAGCTTCTACATTGGACAGACTGTGAACTTCGTTAACCGCTTCAAAAACCACATATCTGCATGGAAGAACAACAAACCGGAAAGATCAAATGTCGCACAACACCTGTTACAAAATGGGCACTCACTAGGAAAAATGGAGGATAGTCTAGATATTTTAATGAATTGTAAGAAAGGATATGTAATGAATGCTTGGGAAGAATTGTATATTTATAAGGAAAAATGTAAAGATAGAAATAGGTTGATTAATGAACAAATACATTTTGATTCCAGTTGCACTTATAAAAATGTATTGGCCGGTGCTTCCGGTAGCCAATAGGGTATAAGTAGGGACGCCATTCAAGATTCTTGTCATTCGCCTATTGGGTCTGATGATGATTGGAGTGTCCAATCGAAATCGATCACTACTTACCACCTTTTTTGTATATTTACCGTCTTGTGAGTAACAGTATAAGCGTAAATATATGTTTTAAGTGTTTTAAGACGTTTCTTTTATTTACTTTAAGTAAATTTAATAACACGTACAATGCTGATCAAGAAGTTATTTAGTGAAGCTAGTCAAGCAAAATTAGCAGCAAAATATAGGGATACAAGAATCAAGATTTCCATGAAGATTGCAGATATTTACTTCAAACAAAGAATGCATCAAGAAGAGAATTACACCACAATACGCTAAAATCAAAGTCAACTGTAACACTACTGCCGCTAAAAGAACCAAGGAACAAGGAGAGGTATTATTCATCCAAAATATGATCAAACAACTTTACTGTGAAAAAGAAGAACTGAACCAGATTGCCTACGACATCCACCTACAATTTTTGAGATCATACGGACTAATAGCATGGAATTTACTACACGAAGTCGTCAGTGAAGAGGTTGAAGATGCCATGGACAGGAAATATTTACGGATAAACTACAAATTAGACAAACTCGTAGAGAAGAATACACCTAATAAAGACTTGGATAGGACCAGTACAGAACACAAATTCCAGAAGAGAGTCATCAACCTTACAGACATTCAATTCAGTGAAGAAGAAACGAAAATACTGAACTACGGAATGAAGTACAATTTCCCAATGAAGAAGAAGGGCGAAAACGAACTACTAGCTACTGAAGTTGAAGCAAATGTAAAATCACTCAGAGACGTAGACCATTATGCCGTTCGGAAGGAAGTAACAGCCAACGATTTCACCAGCCAAGGACACATAGATCCCAGCAGAAATTAAGAACTGAAGACGTGCAGCAAAATAAAGAAGAAACTGGAAGAGAATAGCTCAATCGTTGTGAAAGCAGACAAAAGCAACGCCATTGTAGTGCTCGGAAAAGAAGAATATATAAAGAAGACGGAAGATTTCATCAAAGAAAATAACTTCAAAGAGCTAAAAAGGATCCAACGCAGAAGTACCAAAGAGAGCTGTCCGACGTCGTGAAGAGATGCACCAGAGTGATTCCCGAAGAATGTCGACAGAAGATGAACATCCTAAATTCTAAAGCGCCCGTGATGAAAGGGATCCCAAAAATACACAAGAAGAATGTACCCATCAGACCATTAGTTAACTTTAAATGTGCTCCTACCTACAATGTTTCAAAATTGTTAGCAAGTAAGCTCAGCAATGATTTAGAATTAGAACATGTATACAATGTAAAGAATAGGTATGAATTTGTTGAACGTGTCAAGAACATAGATATAGATTCGAATAGTAGGCTAGTCTCATTTGATATCGCAAATCTGTACACAAACATTCCTGTATCCGAAACTGTAGATCTTGTTAAATGTAGGCTTTTACAGAATAGTTTAGACGATGAATATGTCAATCAGATTGTAAAATTACTTGTGACTGTTTTGAAGCAAAATTATTTTTGATTCAACAATAGATTTTACGAACAAACAGATGGTTTAGCTATGGGAAGTCCACTTTCGGCAATTTTGTCAGAAATATTTTTACAGCATCAGGAAAAAGAAATGTTAACTAATTTAAGAAAAAATCATGATGTAAAACTGTATGTTAGATATATAGACGACATTCTTGTTATCTTCAGACAAGCCCAGGAGCAGGAGCACGAAACGATGATGCAGACACTAAACAACCACCACCCGAACCTCACCTTTACTAGTTTACGAGTTTGAAGAAAACAAAAAGATCAAATTCCTGGACCTCACATTAGAGAGAAAAGACAGCAAGATAGAGTTTGACATCTACAGGAAACCTACGCAAACGGACACTACAATCAACAACAAGTCTATCCATCCGACAATCCACAAGACCGCAGCCTTTAGATCTATGCTGTACCGAGCCTATAAGATCCCACTTAGCCAAACCAATAGGAAAAATGAACTGGACACCATTAAGAAGATCGCTCAAGTGAATGGATTTCGGACCAAGACGATAGAGGACATCGCAAGGAAGACGAGGAGGAAAATCGATAGACAGAATACACTACACAGCAGAACAACATTAGAAGAGATAAAAGAGGAAAACACTAGATATATCACATTTAGCTACACGGGGACTACAACACAAAGGACTGCTAACAGATTCAAGAAATACGGAGTTTCAATAGCCTACAGGACTCAGAACACCATGAGTAAAATACTGCATCCAAAAATAGAAGATTGTAACAAATTTGACACTTCAGGCATATATAAAATCAATTGTGACGATTGTGATAGCTTCTACATTGGACAGACTGTGAACTTCGTTAACCGCTTCAAAAACCACATATCTGCATGGAGGAACAACAAACCAGAAAGATCAAATGTCGCACAACACCTGTTACAAAATGGGCACTCACTAGGAAAAATGGAGGATAGTCTAGATATTTTAAAGAATTGGAAGAAAGGATATGTAATGAATGCTTGGGAAGAATTGTATATTTATAAGGAAAAATGTAAAGATAGAAATAAGTTGATTAATGAACAAATACATTTTGATTCCAGTTGCACTTATAAAAATGTATTGGCCGGTGCTTTCGGTAGCCAATAGGGTATAAGTAGGGACGCCATTCAAGATTCTTGTCATTCGCCTATTGGGTCTGATGATGATTGGAGTGTCCAATCGAAATCGATCATTACTTACCACCTTTTTTGTATATTTACCGTCTTGTGAGTAACAGTATAAGCGTAAATATATGTTTTAAGTGTTTTAAGACGTTTCTTTTATTTACTTTAAGTAAATTTAATAACACGTACAATGCTGATCAAGAAGTTATTTAGTGAAGCTAGTCAAGCAAAATTAGCAGCAAAATATAGGGATACAAGAATCAAGATTTCCATGAAGATTGCAGATATTTACTTCAAACAAAGAATGCATCAAGAAGAGAATTACACCACAATACGCTAAAATCAAAGTCAACTGTAACACTACTGCCGCTAAAAGAACCAAGGAACAAGGAGAGGTATTATTCATCCAAAATATGATCAAACAACTTTACTGTGAAAAAGAAGAACTGAACCAGATTGCCTACGACATCCACCTACAATTTTTGAGATCATACGGACTAATAGCATGGAATTTACTACACGAAGTCGTCAGTGAAGAGGTTGAAGATGCCATGGACAGGAAATATTTACGGATAAACTACAAATTAGACAAACTCGTAGAGAAGAATACACCTAATAAAGACTTGGATAGGACCAGTACAGAACACAAATTCCAGAAGAGAGTCATCAACCTTACAGACATTCAATTCAGTGAAGAAGAAACGAAAATACTGAACTACGGAATGAAGTACAATTTCCCAATGAAGAAGAAGGGCGAAAACGAACTACTAGCTACTGAAGTTGAAGCAAATGTAAAATCACTCAGAGACGTAGACCATTATGCCGTTCGGAAGGAAGTAACAGCCAACGATTTCACCAGCCAAGGACACATAGATCCCAGCAGAAATTAAGAACTGAAGACGTGCAGCAAAATAAAGAAGAAACTGGAAGAGAATAGCTCAATCGTTGTGAAAGCAGACAAAAGCAACGCCATTGTAGTGCTCGGAAAAGAAGAATATATAAAGAAGACGGAAGATTTCATCAAAGAAAATAACTTCAAAGAGCTAAAAAGGATCCAACGCAGAAGTACCAAAGAGAGCTGTCCGACGTCGTGAAGAGATGCACCAGAGTGATTCCCGAAGAATGTCGACAGAAGATGAACATCCTAAATTCTAAAGCGCCCGTGATGAAAGGGATCCCAAAAATACACAAGAAGAATGTACCCATCAGACCATTAGTTAACTTTAAATGTGCTCCTACCTACAATGTTTCAAAATTGTTAGCAAGTAAGCTCAGCAATGATTTAGAATTAGAACATGTATACAATGTAAAGAATAGGTATGAATTTGTTGAACGTGTCAAGAACATAGATATAGATTCGAATAGTAGGCTAGTCTCATTTGATATCGCAAATCTGTACACAAACATTCCTGTATCCGAAACTGTAGATCTTGTTAAATGTAGGCTTTTACAGAATAGTTTAGACGATGAATATGTCAATCAGATTGTAAAATTACTTGTGACTGTTTTGAAGCAAAATTATTTTTGATTCAACAATAGATTTTACGAACAAACAGATGGTTTAGCTATGGGAAGTCCACTTTCGGCAATTTTGTCAGAAATATTTTTACAGCATCAGGAAAAAGAAATGTTAACGAATTTAAGAAAAAATCATGATGTAAAACTGTATGTTAGATATGTAGACGACATTCTTGTTATCTTCAGACAAGCCCAGGAGCAGGAGCACGAAACGATGATGCAGACACTAAACAACCACCACCCGAACCTCACCTTTACTAACGAGTTTGAAGAAAACAAAAAGATCAAATTCCTGGACCTCACATTAGAGAGAAAAGACAGCAAGATAGAGTTTGACATCTACAGGAAACCTACGCAAACGGACACTACAATCAACAACAAGTCTATCCATCCGACAATCCACAAGACCGCAGCCTTTAGATCTATGCTGTACCGAGCCTATAAGATCCCACTTAGCCAAACCAATAGGAAAAAAGAACTGGACACCATTAAGAAGATCGCTCAAGTGAATGGATTTCGGACCAAGACGATAGAGGACATCGCAAGGAAGACGAGGAGGAAAATCGATAGACAGAATACACTACACAGCAGAACAACATTAGAAGAGATAAAAGAGGAAAACACTAGATATATCACATTTAGCTACACGGGGACTACAACACAAAGGATTGCTAACAGATTCAAGAAATACGGAGTTTCAATAGCCTACAGGACTCAGAACACCATGAGTAAAATACTGCATCCAAAAATAGAAGATTGTAACAAATTCGACACTTCAGGCATATATAAAATCAATTGTGACGATTGTGATAGCTTCTACATTGGACAGACTGTGAACTTCGTTAACCGCTTCAAAAACCACATATCTGCATGGAGGAACAACAAACCGGAAAGATCAAATGTCGCACAACACCTGTTACAAAATGGGCACTCACTAGGAAAAATGGAGGATAGTCTAGATATTTTAAAGAATTGTAAGAAAGGATATGTAATGAATGCTTGGGAAGAATTGTATATTTATAAGGAAAAATGTAAAGATAGAAATAAGTTGATTAATGAACAAATACATTTTGATTCCAGTTGCACTTATAAAAATGTATTGGCCGGTGCTTCCGGTAGCCAATAGGGTATAAGTAGGGACACCATTCAAGATTCTTGTCATTCGCCTATTGGGTCTGATGATGATTGGAGTGTCCAATCGAAATCGATCACTACTTACCACCTTTTTTGTATATTTACCGTCATGTGAGTAACAGTATAAGCGTAAATATATGTTTTAAGTGTTTTAAGACGTTTCTTTTATTTACTTTAAGTAAATTTAATAACACGTACAATGCTGATCAAGAAGTTATTTAGTGAAGCTAGTCAAGCAAAATTAGCAGCAAAATATATGGATACAAGAATCAAGATTTCCATGAAGATTGCAGATATTTACTTCAAACTAAGAATGCATCAAGAAGAGAATTACACCACAATACGCTAAAATCAAAGTCAACTGTAACACTACTGCCGCTAAAAGAACCAAGGAACAAGGAGAGGTATTATTCATCCAAAATATGATCAAACAACTTTACTGTGAAAAAGAAGAACTGAACCAGATTGCCTACGACATCCACCTACAATTTTTGAGATCATACGGACTAATAGCATGGAATTTACTACACGAAGTCGTCAGTGAAGAGGTTGAAGATGCCATGGACAGGAAATATTTACGGATAAACTACAAATTAGACAAACTCGTAGAGAAGAATACACCTAATAAAGACTTGGATAGGACCAGTACAGAACACAAATTCCAGAAGAGAGTCATCAACCTTACAGACATTCAATTCAGTGAAGAAGAAACGAAAATACTGAACTACGGAATGAAGTACAATTTCCCAATGAAGAAGAAGGGCGAAAACGAACTACTAGCTACTGAAGTTGAAGCAAATGTAAAATCACTCAGAGACGTAGACCATTATGCCGTTCGGAAGGAAGTAACAGCCAACGATTTCACCAGCCAAGGACACATAGATCCCAGCAGAAATTAAGAACTGAAGACGTGCAGCAAAATAAAGAAGAAACTGGAAGAGAATAGCTCAATCGTTGTGAAAGCAGACAAAAGCAACGCCATTGTAGTGCTCGGAAAAGAAGAATATATAAAGAAGACGGAAGATTTCATCAAAGAAAATAACTTCAAAGAGCTGAAAAAGGATCCAACGCAGAAGTACCAAAGAGAGCTGTCCGACGTCGTGAAGAGATGCACCAGAGTGATTCCCGAAGAATGTCGACAGAAGATGAACATCCTAAATTCTAAAGCGCCCGTGATGAAAGGGATCCCAAAAATACACAAGAAGAATGTACCCATCAGACCATTAGTTAACTTTAAATGTGCTCCTACCTACAATGTTTCAAAATTGTTAGCAAGTAAGCTCAGCAATGATTTAGAATTAGAACATGTATACAATGTAAAGAATAGGTATGAATTTGTTGAACGTGTCAAGAACATAGATATAGATTCGAATAGTAGGCTAGTCTCATTTGATATCGCAAATCTGTACACAAACATTCCTGTATCCGAAACTGTAGATCTTGTTAAATGTAGGCTTTTACAGAATAGTTTAGACGATGAATATGTCAATCAGATTGTAAAATTACTTGTGACTGTTTTGAAGCAAAATTATTTTTGATTCAACAATAGATTTTACGAACAAACAGATGGTTTAGCTATGGGAAGTCCACTTTCGGCAATTTTGTCAGAAATATTTTTACAGCATCAGGAAAAAGAAATGTTAACGAATTTAAGAAAAAATCATGATTTAAAACTGTATGTTAGATATGTAGACGACATTATTGTTATCTTCAGACAAGCCCAGGAGCAGGAGCACGAAACGATGATGCAGACACTAAACAACCACCACCCGAACCTCACCTTTACTAACGAGTTTGAAGAAAACAAAAAGATCAAATTCCTGGACCTCACATTAGAGAGAAAAGACAGCAAGATAGAGTTTGACATCTACAGGAAACCTACGCAAACGGACACTACAATCAACAACAAGTCTATCCATCCGACAATCCACAAGACCGCAGCCTTTAGATCTATGCTGTACCGAGCCTATAAGATCCCACTTAGCCAAACCAATAGGAAAAAAGAACTGGACACCATTAAGAAGATCGCTCAAGTGAATGGATTTCGGACCAAGACGATAGAGGACATCGCAAGGAAGACGAGGAGGAAAATCGATAGACAGAATACACTACACAGCAGAACAACATTAGAAGAGATAAAAGAGGAAAACACTAGATATATCACATTTAGCTACACGGGGACTACAACACAAAGGACTGCTAACAGATTCAAGAAATACGGAGTTTCAATAGCCTACAGGACTCAGAACACCATGAGTAAAATACTGCATCCAAAAATAGAAGATTGTAACAAATTCGACACTTCAGGCATATATAAAATCAATTGTGACGATTGTGATAGCTTCTACATTGGACAGACTGTGAACTTCGTTAACCGCTTCAAAAACCACATATCTGCATGGAGGAACATCAAACCGGAAAGATCAAATGTCGCACAACACCTGTTACAAAATGGGCACTCACTAGGAAAAATGGAGGATAGTCTAGATATTTTAAAGAATTGTAAGAAAGGATATGTAATGAATGCTTGGGAAGAATAGTATATTTATAAGGAAAAATGTAAAGATAGAAATAAGTTGATCAATGAACAAATACATTTTGATTCCAGTTGCACTTATAAAAATGTATTGGCCGGTGCTTCCGGTAGCCAATAGGGTATAAGTAGGGACACCATTCAAGATTCTTGTCATTCGCCTATTGGGTCTGATGATGATTGGAGTGTCCAATCGAAATCGATCACTACTTACCACCTTTTTTGTATATTTACCGTCTTGTGAGTAACAGTATAAGCGTAAATATATGTTTTAAGTGTTTTAAGACGTTTCTTTTATTTACTTTAAGTAAATTTAATAACACGTACAATGCTGATCAAGAAGTTATTTAGTGAAGCTAGTCAAGCAAAATTAGCAGCAAAATATAGGGATACAAGAATCAAGATTTCCATGAAGATTGCAGATATTTACTTCAAACAAAGAATGCATTAAGAAGAGAATTACACCACAATACGCTAAAATCAAAGTCAACTGTAAACTACTGCCGCTAAAAGAACCAAGGAACAAGGAGAGGTATTATTCATCCAAAATATGATCAAACAACTTTACTGTGAAAAAGAAGAACTGAACCAGATTGCCTACGACATCCACCTACAATTTTTGAGATCATACGGACTAATAGCATGGAATTTACTACACGAAGTCGTCAGTGAAGAGGTTGAAGATGCCATGGACAGGAAATATTTACGGATAAACTACAAATTAGACAAACTCGTAGAGAAGAATACACCTAATAAAGACTTGGATAGGACCAGTACAGAACACAAATTCCAGAAGAGAGTCATCAACCTTACAGACATTCAATTCAGTGAAGAAGAAACGAAAATACTGAACTACGGAATGAAGTACAATTTCCCAATGAAGAAGAAGGGCGAAAACGAACTACTAGCTACTGAAGTTGAAGCAAATGTAAAATCACTCAGAGACGTAGACCATTATGCCGTTCGGAAGGAAGTAACAGCCAACGATTTCACCAGCCAAGGACACATAGATCCCAGCAGAAATTAAGAACTGAAGACGTGCAGCAAAATAAAGAAGAAACTGGAAGAGAATAGCTCAATCGTTGTGAAAGCAGACAAAAGCAACGCCATTGTAGTGCTCGGAAAAGAAGAATATATAAAGAAGACGGAAGATTTCATCAAAGAAAATAACTTCAAAGAGCTGAAAAAGGATCCAACGCAGAAGTACCAAAGAGAGCTGTCCGACGTCGTGAAGAGATGCACCAGAGTGATTCCCGAAGAATGTCGACAGAAGATGAACATCCTAAATTCTAAAGCGCCCGTGATGAAAGGGATCCCAAAAATACACAAGAAGAATGTACCCATCAGACCATTAGTTAACTTTAAATGTGCTCCTACCTACAATGTTTCAAAATTGTTAGCAAGTAAGCTCAGCAATGATTTAGAATTAGAACATGTATACAATGTAAAGAATAGGTATGAATTTGTTGAACGTGTCAAGAACATAGATATAGATTCGAATAGTAGGCTAGTCTCATTTGATATCGCAAATCTGTACACAAACATTCCTGTATCCGAAACTGTAGATCTTGTTAAATGTAGGCTTTTACAGAATAGTTTAGACGATGAATATGTCAATCAGATTGTAAAATTACTTGTGACTGTTTTGAAGCAAAATTATTTTTAATTCAACAATAGATTTTACGAACAAACAGATGGTTTAGCTATGGGAAGTCCACTTTCGGCAATTTTGTCAGAAATATTTTTACAGCATCAGGAAAAAGAAATGTTAACGAATTTAAGAAAAAATCATGATGTAAAACTGTATGTTAGATATGTAGACGACATTATTGTTATCTTCAGACAAGCCCAGGAGCAGGAGCACGAAACGATGATGCAGACACTAAACAACCACCACCCGAACCTCACCTTTACTAACGAGTTTGAAGAAAACAAAAAGATCAAATTCCTGGACCTCACATTAGAGAGAAAAGACAGCAAGATAGAGTTTGACATCTACAGGAAACCTACGCAAACGGACACTACAATCAACAACAAGTCTATCCATCCGACAATCCACAAGACCGCAGCCTTTAGATCTATGCTGTACCGAGCCTATAAGATCCCACTTAGCCAAACCAATAGGAAAAAAGAACTGGACACCATTAAGAAGATCGCTCAAGTGAATGGATTTCGGACCAAGACGATAGAGGACATCGCAAGGAAGACGAGGAGGAAAATCGATAGACAGAATACACTACACAGCAGAACAACATTAGAAGAGATAAAAGAGGAAAACACTAGATATATCACATTTAGCTACACGGGGACTACAACACAAAGGACTGCTAACAGATTCAAGAAATACGGAGTTTCAATAGCCTACAGGACTCAGAACACCATGAGTAAAATACTGCATCCAAAAATAGAAGATTGTAACAAATTCGACACTTCAGGCATATATAAAATCAATTGTGACGATTGTGATAGCTTCTACATTGGACAGACTGTGAACTTCGTTATCGCTTCAAAAACCACATATCTGCATGGAGGAACAACAAACCGGAAAGATCAAATGTCGCACAACACCTGTTACAAAATGGGCACTCACTAGGAAAAATGGAGGATAGTCTAGATATTTTAAAGAATTGTAAGAAAGGATATGTAATGAATGCTTGGGAAGAATTGTATATTTATAAGGAAAAATGTAAAGATAGAAATAAGTTGATTAATGAACAAATACATTTTGATTCCAGTTGCACTTATAAAAATGTATTGGCCGGTGCTTCCGGTAGCCAATAGGGTATAAGTAGGGACGCCATTCAAGATTCTTGTCATTCGCCTATTTGGTCTGATGATGATTGGAGTGTCCAATCGAAATCGATCACTACTTACCACCTTTTTTGTATATTTACCGTCTTGTGAGTAACAGTATAAGCGTAAATATATGTTTTAAGTGTTATAAGACGTTTCTTTTATTTACTTTCCGTAAATTTAATAACACGTACAATGCTGATCAAGAAGTTATTTAGTGAAGCTAGTCAAGCAAAATTAGCAGCAAAATATAGGGATACAAGAATCAAGATTTACATGAAGATTGCAGATATTTACTTCAAACAAAGAATGCATCAAGAAGAGAATTACACCACAATACGCTAAAATCAAAGTCAACTGTAACACTACTGCCGCTAAAAGTGTAACGAGTTATTTTTCCTAGGGGGGTAATTATTTGCTATTTGGCCGCGCACCGATTGATGAGGTGAGTGAGCGGCGGCAGCGAGGCTAGCGAGCGCCCTTTGACCCTGCTTATCAGTGCCGATAAGCCTGGGATATCCTAGATCTTCATGATAGCCTAGGACAGAGACATTCGAGTCGTGGATCCCGTGCAGTGAAGAGCGAGCGTGTGTCTAGTGAGACGTCCAGTGGTGTACGTGACAGTGGTGTCGGAGTATGCTGGTGGTGTGATCGCGCCGAGTGTTGGTGTAAGTTGGGTACTGACCCACTTGTGGTGAGTGGACGACTTGATATTATTAGTTTGATAATATTAATATCTGGTTTTATTGCGAGAGTTAGAAGCCTGACGGTAGTTAGGATTTATATTAGTCAGGAATAATATTAAAGTGTATTCCTGACGGTTCTGGGCAGGTGCTAGAGATACAAGATACAAGATACAAGATACAAGAATACTTTATTTACAATCTTTAAGATTGAAAGGGCGTCAATACAGAATTGTGCAATTGCTATATAAAAGTCAAAACAAATTGTTATTTTTTAAGAATAAAAAATAGCTTATCAGAGTTCTTGCAGTGATGATTTATTCAAGTTCTTGCCAAGACAAATACTCATTCAGACTATAAAATGGTCTATGTAACAGCCAGCACTTTAGTTCTTTCTTCAGTTTTCTGGGTTGAAGAGACTTCAAGTGGACGGGAAGGACGTTAAAAAACTTGGCACGCATGTATGAGGGTTTCTCTTCATAGAGCCTTGTGTTGTGAGCAGGAAGGTTGTAATCATTTCTTCGTCTTGTGTTGTATGAGTGCACCTCCTGATGACGACAGGTCCTGGAAGAGTCGACAATGGTAAGAGTCCGTAGTATGAAGAGGTTGACTACGGTCAGGATTTTTAACCTCCTAAACTGTGGTCTGCAACTATCTGTTGTCTCAATGCCAGTCAGGGTTCGAACAGCCCTCTTTTGCATGATGAGAACTCTGTTAAGGTTCTGTGCCGACGATCCACCCCACACCACAATGCCATAACAGAGAATACTCTCAAGAAGGGCATAGTATGCTGTTAGTGCCGCCTCTTCTGTGCTCACAGCCATTGTTCTTCTCAGTGCAAAAATTGCGGTGCTTAGCTTATGGCAGAGTGCTTCAATGTGTTCGTCCCTAGAGCGAAATAATATAATTTAATTGGCTGTAGTAGTTATTATTTTGCGTTGTACCTAGAGTTAGTTATATTACTAATAACTCTGAGGCCCGACAAACCTAGGCTGCACGATTTAGCGTGCGTAGTTGGAAGCACGAGGCCAGTAGGCTAGTAGCTAGTTTTATTAGCCTATTAACAGAAGCCCAGCTAAGTAACATAAAGTTGGCAGTAGCAGTAGTAGGGTTGTTATTGTTTATTCATTTGATTATTTTAATTTAACCTGAACAGCTTGTTTGGTAGTCCAACACGTTATCTCGGTAGCTTGGATAGCGGAGTACCGGCTATCAGATAATATATTTATCTAGTGTTTGGAACGTATTTAACAGTTATTTATCTGCTACTAAGTAGCTCAATATTTTAATAGTGCAATTGCCATTTAGTTTTGCCTGTCTGGCTTGGTATTTATTGAGACCAGCTATTCGTGGCGTAGTCACTCTACCTATAGTGTACTTGTATATTATTATGTGGTACGATTATTGAGTGAACTGATTGATTCTTAGCTTGGGCATTAGAGTTGTGTATTGGATTATAGTGGCCTAGTAGACCCCGCCATTTGATAACTCGCGTTGTGGTTTTTATTGGCAAGTCGTCGTGTAACTCACTGTGTTTTAGGCACTCTGGGCTTAACTATTGGATAGTTAGGACGAAGCCCGAGTTGCGTAGTCAGCAACGACCCCCTAGGAGTGTGGAGAATCGGCGTAGGCCTGGTAGTGATTATTGCACGTTTGTTTTGTGACTTGTTTTTGACTTGTTCACAGTGCCCGTGTATGAGCCAGTCCTATACCGGTTGGACCCGGCTATTGGCCTAGTGGTTTCCCCGACCTTATCGCAGACCCTGGAACTTTACCCAGCCATTGTAGGCTGAGCTATCCCCGACAAACGGTTGCGACTGCTGCACTTTTAATTAATATATTTTTTTCCAGTGCAGAAAATTTCGTCGCAAGATGGCGCCTGCGAACAGGGACTATGGTTGGCAGTGGTGCTGAGTTGCTGACGTATTAACGGCGCCCGAACAAAATAATTTTATTTGTGCAGATTTGCTGCGGACTTGTGCAGATTGGCTGAGTAGAGGCAATATGGCAAAGAGACATCACTTCCGGCATTTTTTGGCCCATTTTTAGAGGGTATGGAGACGTTTATAGGGGCACTGGAGACGTTTTAGAGGCTATATGTTGGCATTTTTGCATTTTTTTACGAGAAAAATTGAGGATCATTTTTTGGCCACTAAAACCAAAAATCCTGATCTTTGCCTAAATATCCCTATATAATTGTCAAACCTTATTTCTTACTTATTCCCCATAAATATATTCGATATTAAGCTAAAAAAGCTATTTCTTATATTTATTGACCCTTACAAGTGTAAATGTAGAGTAGTGGTGAACCCAGAATATGACCCCACTTTCGGCGTTTTAGAGGCACTTTTAGGGCACTTTTTATAGGGGAAAAATGAGAAAAAAATGGAAGAGCTTTTTTTGGCCACTTTTTTTAAAGACCCAGCTCTCGACCTATACACCCCTATATAAATTTTCTACTTTTGTTAATACTAAAAATCACGTCTGGAAATGGTGAGCTTTTTTTGGCCACTAATTCCAAAAATCCTGCTCTCGACCAATACAAACCTATATTAATGTTCAATACCATTGTACAACTACATTACTATTTCAAACCCACATCCATTCGCATGTATATTCACAAAATCATCAACTTAACAGTGCGAGGTTTGTACGCGAAATCGGCTCATGGCATGCTCCCGGTCATGCTCCCGACCTATGGTCAGGCTTCTCGCTCCCGACTCATGGTCAGTTTTCTCGTCTCTAGTGGTAGCTCTTGATTAAGCCTTGGGTGGGTGACCTCCTGTTGAAGTAATTTCTAGTTAAATTGTTTAAATTTTTTAAATTTCTAGCTAAAAATTTTGAAAATTTCACAATTTCTGGTTAAAATTTTTTTAAATTTTCGAAAAATCTATAAATAGAAGTGACATTCGGGTGATATTTCATTCTGGACCATGAGGCCCACCTGTCAACACTGCTCCGTGTCGCTCTCCACCAAAAGTAACCTCATTCGCCACTACAAGGTAATTCATCAAATGAAGGTGAAACTGTGTAAAGTTTGCAATTTAATCTGTGATAATAACGCGGCTTTAAAATCACATATATTACAAAATCACAAGACTTGTAATTTCTGTAAAACGAATGTTGTTGGACATTTTAAAAGACACGCCAATTCTTGTATCAAATGTCCATATACAATGATTAAATTTGTCGGTGAATCGATTAGAGCTGACCTTAAAAATACTCTTCAGTCTTGTCCTCTGCCGATAAAATGGACTTTAGTAAGGAGAATCAAATTTATAAAATATTCAATGGATCAAAATGGACAATTAGTCAATGAAAAAGAATGTATTGCAGATTTTAGAAGCCTTACTACCTTAACTATTGAGAAGAGAGATTTAAAGCCTCAAATTGAAAATGCACTTTTAAAGATTGACGCTTCCATGCACAAATATCAAGCGGAAGGTAGTGGATGGATATATGACCATACTAAATATTGGCAGTTACATGTTTACAAGTATAAGCCCCTAACTCCAAAGTCATATATACCTACACCAGAGAGTATTAAATCGAAACATGCAGTTTTAAATATAAAAAATGATGATAATAAATGCTTTCTTTGGTCGGTATTAGCAGCTTTATATCCAAGGAACTCTAATGAAAATGCTAATAGAGTCTCCAATTATGTACCACATGAAAGTCAGCTGAATATGTCAAACATAAAGTATCCTGTGAAATTAGCTGATATAGATAAATTTGAAAAACAAAATAATATAAGTGTTAATGTATTTGGGGTTGAAGATGATACATGTATATATCCATTAAAAACAACTAAACTGAATAGTAATACTCATGTAGATTTATTATTATTACAAGAAGGTCGTAAATCACATTATTGTTTAATTCGTGATTTTAATAGGTTAATGCTGCGGTCTACAAAACACGACCATAAGAAGCATTTTTGTAAGCTGTGTTTACAACATTTTTACACTAATGATAAATTGGAGCGTCATATAACATATTGTAAAAACTTTGATGCCCAACGAGTGGAAATGTCTAAACAAGATACATTACAATTTAAAAACTATAAATATCAACTTAAAGCCCCATTTGTGATTTATGCAGATTTTGAATGTTTTATAAACTCAAACAATCATACTCCATCTGGATTTGCATTTGTTGTAGTGAGAGATTCTAAGATTATTTCTGAAGAGTTATACAGTGGCGAAAATGTTATGGACGTGTTTTTCAAAAGGTTGTTTGAGACTTATGACTTCATTAAAAGTCAAATGGCGATATATATTCCTCTTGTAATGACTCCTGAACAAGAGGCATCTTTCCAAAACTCAACGCATTGTCACATTTGTGAAAAGCCCCTATATTTTGATAGGGTACGTGATCATTGTCATTCATCTGGCCGATACCGTGGAGCTGCCCATAATGATTGTAATTTAAACTATAAAATAACAAAGAAAATACCAGTATTCTTCCATAACTTGAAAAATTATGATGGACATTTAATAATGCAACACTTGGGAAAGTTTAATCGTAAATTAAATTGCATAGCCAAGGATATGGAAAAGTACATTTCATTTTCAGTTGATGATTTAGTATTTTTGGATTCCTATAACTTTCTGCCCCTTCCATTATACAAATTAGCTTCAAATTTAAATACATTTAGATTCATAGACAATCCACTACTACAACGTAAAGGCGTATTTCCCTATGAATACATGACGGGACCAGATAAGTTTGCAGAGTCTCTACCTCCAATTGAAAAATTTTACAGTACTCTAACTAAAGAACATATCTCTCCCATTGAATATGAACATGCTAAAAATGTCTGGACCCATTTTAATATAAATAATTTACAAGAATATCATGATTTATATCTTAAAACAGATGTATTGCTACTGGCTGATGTCTTTGAGACTTTTAGAGACCTATGCTTAAAAGATTATAAACTGGACCCCGTACATATGTATTCACTTCCAGGACTAACATGGGAAGCCTGTCTTAGAATGACTGGTATAAAATTACAATTATTTCAAGATATTGACATGCATTTGTTCATAGAAAGTGCGATTAGAGGAGGAGTCAGTATGATTTCCACACGTTACGCTAAAGCCAATAATAGATATATGGGTGAACACTATGACCCCAATCAAGAGAGTGTGTATTTAATATATTTAGACTGTAACTCACTATACTCTACAGCAATGTGTGAGACACTGCCTGTGGATGGATTTCGTTGGACGAATGAGATAGACTACAAAAACAATCAAAATGATGAGTTTGGATACATTTTAGAAGTTGATTTAAAATACGATAAAAGCTTACATGATTTACATAATGACTATCCATTAGCACCAGAGAAAATGAATGGCAAATTAATACCTAATTTAAATGACAAAACTAAATATATTTTACATTACAAAGCATTACAAAAATATGAGGAATTAGGTTTGATTGCTACAAAATACCACAGAATTTTAAAATTTAGACAATCAAAATGGCTTGCACCCTATATTAATTTTAATATTGAAAAACGCAAATGTGCTAAAAATGATTTTGAAAAAGACTTTTACAAATTGTTAAATAATAGTCTCTTTGGTCGAACAATTATGAATCAACGAAAGTTTCGTGACATTTATCTCAAGGATGAGTCACTATTAACAAAATATGTCACTAATCCAAGGTTTGACTGTAGCAAAAAGTTCGATAACAATTTACATGCTATACATTTAAATAAATTAGTTGTAAAGTTTAATAAACCTATATATTTAGGAATGACAATTTTGGATATCAGTAAAGTAATAATGTATGATTTCCACTATAATTATATGTCAAAATTTAAGAACAAAAGATTTCTTATGACAGATACAGATTCTTTAATGTATTCTATAGTTACAGAGGACTTTTACAAGGAAATAGAATGTGACTTGCACTTTTTTGATACCTCTGGATATAGTAAAGACCATTTCTTATACTCTGATAAAAATAAAAAAGTCACAGGCAAGTTCAAAGACGAATTAGATGGTCATATTATGTATGAATATTGTGGTTTAAGACCAAAACTATATTCTTATATTCCTCTAAAATGGTTATATGAAGAAGACAAGCAAGCTTTAGAGGTGAAGAAAGCTAAAGGAGCTGATGGTGCTACAGTTAAACATCTCCTTAGACATCAACATTATTTGAACTGTCTTGCAACTGGGCAAGATTACTATGAGAATGTGACAAGAATTAAATCTACAAATCATCATCTTCAAACCTTAACCATGAACAAGAAAGTACTATCGTTTGACGATGACAAGAGGTTTATTCTAGAAGATGGCATCAATACTCTTGCGCTTGGTCACTATAAAATTGATCAAACATAGCCAGGACTGCCAAGACATAGAACCCAGGATTAATTGTATATATAAACCTGTAGAATATAGAATAATGAATAAATGTAAATGTTAAAACTTCAGTCTTTTATTTATTTACCCTTACCACCCTTTTAGTCGTTATAAAATTGATCAAAAATAAATCAATATCTATATTATATACAGCTATATTTCGTTTTATCCCTGCATTGGTGACAGCGATTGTTTTAAATTGGTCAAATGACAAGTCATTACCAACATGATTGTTATACGTGTTTTAAATTTAAATCGCTCTGTTTGGATATTATTCGGAAATTTATGTTATCATGATACAATCACAGTTCAGTCTCAATTGCACTTATCAATCAACCTGCAAATCAATTGGTTGCAGTCAGTTTTCCAACTCTTTATTTACTGATGTTACATTTAATTTTTTTAATTAAAAAGGAAAATTCTATCAAATGTTCGTCGTCCATTTTTGTTGATTATATACAAACACTCACGTTGTCATCAAGCAGGTGTTTAAGAAATCCAAAAATATCGTTGAAAAGAAACCAGCTGTTGTGTTTGACAACATAAAAGTCGATTCACACATAACACATCACAGTTCAATCACATCAGTCACGACACAGTGTATACAACAACTGACTGTGACTGTGATGTGAATTTCTGTGTACTTCTTCACACAAATTTTACACAAATTTCACACAATTTTCACAGTTCAATCACATCAGTCACGACACAGTGTATACAACAACTGACTGTGACTGTGATGTGAATTTCTGTGTACTTCTTCACACAGATTTTACACAAATTTCACACAATTTTCACACATTTCACACAAATATCATGATATTTGTGTGAAATGTGTGAAAATTGTGTGAAATTTGTGTAAAATCTGTGTGAAGAAGTACACAGAAATTCACATCACAGTCACAGTCAGTTGTTGTATACACTGTGTCGTGACTGATGTGATTGAACTGTGAAAATTGTGTGAAATTTGTGTAAAATTTGTGTGAAGAAGTACACAGAAATTCACATCACAGTCACAGTCAGTTGTTGTATACACTGTGTCGTGACTGATGTGATTGAACTGTGATGTGTTATGTGTGAATCGACTTTTATGTTGTCAAACACAACAGCTGGTTTCTTTTCAACGATATTTTTGGATTTCTTAAACACCTGCTTGATGACAACGTGAGTGTTTGTATATAATCAACAAAAATGGACGACGAACATTTGATAGAATTTTCCTTTTTAATTAAAAAAATTAAATGTAACATCAGTAAATAAAGAGTTGGAAAACTGACTGCAACCAATTGATTTGCAGGTTGATTGATAAGTGCAATTGAGACTGAACTGTGATTGTATCATGATAACATAAATTTCCGAATAATATCCAAACAGAGCGATTTAAATTTAAAACACGTATAACAATCATGTTGGTAATGACTTGTTATTTGACCAATTTAAAACAATCGCTGTCACCAATGCAGGGATAAAACGAAATATAGCTGTATATAATATAGATATTGATTTATTTTTGATCAATTTTATAACGACTAAAAGGGTGGTAAGGGTAAATAAATAAAAGACTGAAGTTTTAACATTTACATTTATTCATTATTCTATATTCTACAGGTTTATATATACAATTAATCCTGGGTTCTATGTCTTGGCAGTCCTGGCTATGTTTGATCAATTTTATAGTGACCAAGCGCAAGAGTATTGATGCCATCTTCTAGAATAAACCTCTTGTCATCGTCAAACGATAGTACTTTCTTGTTCATGGTTAAGGTTTGAAGATGATGATTTGTAGATTTAATTCTTGTCACATTCTCATAGTAATCTTGCCCAGTTGCAAGACAGTTCAAATAATGTTGATGTCTAAGGAGATGTTTAACTGTAGCACCATCAGCTCCTTTAGCTTTCTTCACCTCTAAAGCTTGCTTGTCTTCTTCATATAACCATTTTAGAGGAATATAAGAATATAGTTTTGGTCTTAAACCACAATATTCATACATAATATGACCATCTAATTCGTCTTTGAACTTGCCTGTGACTTTTTTATTTTTATCAGAGTATAAGAAATGGTCTTTACTATATCCAGAGGTATCAAAAAAGTGCAAGTCACATTCTATTTCCTTGTAAAAGTCCTCTGTAACTATAGAATACATTAAAGAATCTGTATCTGTCATAAGAAATCTTTTGTTCTTAAATTTTGACATATAATTATAGTGGAAATCATACATTATTACTTTACTGATATCCAAAATTGTCATTCCTAAATATATAGGTTTATTAAACTTTACAACTAATTTATTTAAATGTATAGCATGTAAATTGTTATCGAACTTTTTGCTACAGTCAAACCTTGGATTAGTGACATATTTTGTTAATAGTGACTCATCCTTGAGATAAATGTCACGAAACTTTCGTTGATTCATAATTGTTCGACCAAAGAGACTATTATTTAACAATTTGTAAAAGTCTTTTTCAAAATCATTTTTAGCACATTTGCGTTTTTCAATATTAAAATTAATATAGGGTGCAAGCCATTTTGATTGTCTAAATTTTAAAATTCTGTGGTATTTTGTAGCAATCAAACCTAATTCCTCATATTTTTGTAATGCTTTGTAATGTAAAATATATTTAGTTTTGTCATTTAAATTAGGTATTAATTTGCCATTCATTTTCTCTGGTGCTAATGGATAGTCATTATGTAAATCATGTAAGCTTTTATCGTATTTTAAATCAACTTCTAAAATGTATCCAAACTCATCATTTTGATTGTTTTTGTAGTCTATCTCATTCGTCCAACGAAATCCATCCACAGGCAGTGTCTCACACATTGCTGTAGAGTATAGTGAGTTACAGTCTAAATATATTAAATACACACTCTCTTGATTGGGGTCATAGTGTTCACCCATATATCTATTATTGGCTTTAGCGTAACGTGTGGAAATCATACTGACTCCTCCTCTAATCGCACTTTCTATGAACAAATGCATGTCAATATCTTGAAATAATTGTAATTTTATACCAGTCATTCTAAGACAGGCTTCCCATGTTAGTCCTGGAAGTGAATACATATGTACGGGGTCCAGTTTATAATCTTTTAAGCATAGGTCTCTAAAAGTCTCAAAGACATCAGCCAGTAGCAATACATCTGTTTTAAGATATAAATCATGATATTCTTGTAAATTATTTATATTAAAATGGGTCCAGACATTTTTAGCATGTTCATATTCAATGGGAGAGATATGTTCTTTAGTTAGAGTACTGTAAAATTTTTCAATTGGAGGTAGAGACTCTGCAAACTTATCTGGTCCCGTCATGTATTCATAGGGAAATACGCCTTTACGTTGTAGTAGTGGATTGTCTATGAATCTAAATGTATTTAAATTTGAAGCTAATTTGTATAATGGAAGGGGCAGAAAGTTATAGGAATCCAAAAATACTAAATCATCAACTGAAAATGAAATGTACTTTTCCATATCCTTGGCTATGCAATTTAATTTACGATTAAACTTTCCCAAGTGTTGCATTATTAAATGTCCATCATAATTTTTCAAGTTATGGAAGAATACTGGTATTTTCTTTGTTATTTTATAGTTTAAATTACAATCATTATGGGCAGCTCCACGGTATCGGCCAGATGAATGACAATGATCACGTACCCTATCAAAATATAGGGGCTTTTCACAAATGTGACAATGCGTTGAGTTTTGGAAAGATGCCTCTTGTTCAGGAGTCATTACAAGAGGAATATATATCGCCATTTGACTTTTAATGAAGTCATAAGTCTCAAACAACCTTTTGAAAAACACGTCCATAACATTTTCGCCACTGTATAACTCTTCAGAAATAATCTTAGAATCTCTCACTACAACAAATGCAAATCCAGATGGAGTATGATTGTTTGAGTTTATAAAACATTCAAAATCTGCATAAATCACAAATGGGGCTTTAAGTTGATATTTATAGTTTTTAAATTGTAATGTATCTTGTTTAGACATTTCCACTCGTTGGGCATCAAAGTTTTTACAATATGTTATATGACGCTCCAATTTATCATTAGTGTAAAAATGTTGTAAACACAGCTTACAAAAATGCTTCTTATGGTCGTGTTTTGTAGACCGCAGCATTAACCTATTAAAATCACGAATTAAACAATAATGTGATTTACGACCTTCTTGTAATAATAATAAATCTACATGAGTATTACTATTCAGTTTAGTTGTTTTTAATGGATATATACATGTATCATCTTCAACCCCAAATACATTAACACTTATATTATTTTGTTTTTCAAATTTATCTATATCAGCTAATTTCACAGGATACTTTATGTTTGACATATTCAGCTGACTTTCATGTGGTACATAATTGGAGACTCTATTAGCATTTTCATTAGAGTTCCTTGGATATAAAGCTGCTAATACCGACCAAAGAAAGCATTTATTATCATCATTTTTTATATTTAAAACTGCATGTTTCGATTTAATACTCTCTGGTGTAGGTATATATGACTTTGGAGTTAGGGGCTTATACTTGTAAACATGTAACTGCCAATATTTAGTATGGTCATATATCCATCCACTACCTTCCGCTTGATATTTGTGCATGGAAGCGTCAATCTTTAAAAGTGCATTTTCAATTTGAGGCTTTAAATCTCTCTTCTCAATAGTTAAGGTAGTAAGGCTTCTAAAATCTGCAATACATTCTTTTTCATTGACTAATTGTCCATTTTGATCCATTGAATATTTTATAAATTTGATTCTCCTTACTAAAGTCCATTTTATCGGCAGAGGACAAGACTGAAGAGTATTTTTAAGGTCAGCTCTAATCGATTCACCGACAAATTTAATCATTGTATATGGACATTTGATACAAGAATTGGCGTGTCTTTTAAAATGTCCAACAACATTCGTTTTACAGAAATTACAAGTCTTGTGATTTTGTAATATATGTGATTTTAAAGCCGCGTTATTATCACAGATTAAATTGCAAACTTTACACAGTTTCACCTTCATTTGATGAATTACCTTGTAGTGGCGAATGAGGTTACTTTTGGTGGAGAGCGACACGGAGCAGTGTTGACAGGTGGGCCTCATGGTCCAGAATGAAATATCACCCGAATGTCACTTCTATTTATAGATTTTTCGAAAATTTAAAAAAATTTTAACCAGAAATTGTGAAATTTTCAAAATTTTTAGCTAGAAATTTAAACAATTTAAACAATTTAACTAGAAATTACTTCAACAGGAGGTCACCCACCCAAGGCTTAATCAAGAGCTACCACTAGAGACGAGAAAACTGACCATGAGTCGGGAGCGAGAAGCCTGACCATAGGTCGGGAGCATGACCGGGAGCATGCCATGAGCCGATTTCGCGTACAAACCTCGCACTGTTAAGTTGATGATTTTGTGAATATACATGCGAATGGATGTGGGTTTGAAATAGTAATGTAGTTGTACAATGGTATTGAACATTAATATAGGTTTGTATTGGTCGAGAGCAGGATTTTTGGAATTAGTGGCCAAAAAAAGCTCACCATTTCCAGACGTGATTTTTAGTATTAACAAAAGTAGAAAATTTATATAGGGGTGTATAGGTCGAGAGCTGGGTCTTTAAAAAAAGTGGCCAAAAAAAGCTCTTCCATTTTTTTCTCATTTTTCCCCTATAAAAAGTGCCCTAAAAGTGCCTCTAAAACGCCGAAAGTGGGGTCATATTCTGGGTTCACCACTACTTGGCTGCGGACCTGAACTGTTGAGCAGAGTTTTAGGCAGACCTGCTGTGATTTTATAGTCGGTTGGGTAGGCCTAACCTGTTTTCTGTTACAGCGTGGTGCGTTGTGAACCCTAATTTATTTAGTGGTTGTGTACATAGATATTAGTTAGTAATTTTAATTTTGCTAATTAATTGAGCCTTATCATTGAATATTATTTGAGTGAGAACCCTTATTGTGTATTTGTGGTAATATTATAGGAAGGATAATATACAAATAAATATATAAAAATGATTTTGATCATAATATAAATACATATTTTATAATATTTTTATAATTATAATTATATATGAATGAACACTTTTTAATAATGTTTTTAATAATAATAATACATATATATTAATATTATAGTAAGGATAATATGCAATTAAATATTGACAGGTTTTTTTTATCATAATATAAATACATATTTTATAATTTTTATATAAAAATAATTATATATGAATGAACACTTTTTAATGATGTTTTTGTTATTAATAATACATATATAATAATATTATAGGAAGGATAATATACAAATAAATATATATAAATGTTTTTGATCATAATATAAATACATATTTTATAATATTTTTATAATAATAATTATATATGAATGAACACTTTTGAATAATGTTTTTGTTATTAGTAATACATATATAATAATATTATAGGAAGGATAATATACAAATAAATATATATAAATGTTTTTGATCATAATATAAATACATATTTTATAATAATAATTATATATGAATGAACACTTTTTAATAATGTTTTTGTTATTAATAATACATATATAATAATATTATAGGAAGGATAATATGCAAATAAATATTCACAGGTTTTTTTATCATAATATAAATACATATTTTAAAGTTTTTTATAATAATAATAATATATGAATGAACACTTTTTAGTAATGTTTTTGTAATTAATAATACAAATATAATAATATTATAGAAACGATAATATGCAAATAAATATTGACAGGTTTTTTTGATCATAATATAAATACATAGTTTAAAGTTTTTTTATAATAATAATTATATATGAATGAACACTTTTTAGTAATGTTTTTGTAATTAATAATACAAATATAATAATATTATAGAAACGATAATATGCAAATAAATATTGACAGGTTTTTTTGATCATAATATAAATACATAGTTTAAAGTTTTTTTATAATTATAATTATATATGAATGAACACTTTTTAATAATGTTTTTGTTATGAATAATACATATATAATAATATTATAGGAAGGATAATATACAAATAAATATATATAAATTTTTTTGATCATAATATAAATACATATTTTATAATATTTTTATAATAATAATAATATATGAATGAACACTTTTTAATAATGTTTTTGTTATGAATAATACATATATAATAATATTATAGGAAGGATAATATACAAATAAATATATATAAATGTTTTTGATCATAATATAAATACATATTTAATAATATTTTTATAATTATAATTATATATGAATGAACACTTTTTAATGATGTTTTTGTAATTAATAATACATATATAATAATATTATAGGAAGGATAATATGCAAATAAATATTCACAGGTTTTTTTTATCATAATATAAATACATATTTTAAAGTTTTTTATAATAATAATTATATATGAATGAACACTTTTTAGTAATGTTTTTGTAATTAATAATACAAATATAATAATATTTTAGAAACGATAATATGAAAATAAATATTGACAGGTTTTTTTTATCATAATATAAATACACATTTTAAAGTTTTTTATAATAATAATTATATATGAATGAAAACTTTTTAGTAATGTTTTTGTAATTAATAATACAAATATAATAATAATATTATAGAAACGATAATATGAAAATAAATATTGACAGGTTTTTTTGATCATAATATAAATACATAGTTTAAAGTTTTTTTATAATTATAATTATATATGAATGAACACTTTTTAATGATGTTTTTGTTATTAATAATACATATATAATAATATTATAGGAAGGATAATATACAAATAAATATATATAAATGTTTTTGATCATAATATAAATACATATTTTATAATATTTTTTTAATAATAATTTTATATGAATGAACACTTTTGAATAATGTTTTTGTTATTAATAATACATATATAATAATATTATAGGAAGGATAATATACAAATAAATATATATAAATGTTTTTGATCATAATATAAATACATATTTTATAATATTTTTATAATAATAATTATATATGAATGAACACTTTTTAGTAATGTTTTTGTAATTAATAATACAAATATAATAATATTATAGAAACGATAATATGCAAATAAATATTGACAGGTTTTTTTGATCATAATATAAATACATAGTTTAAAGTTTTTTTATAATAATAATTATATATGAATGAACACTTTTTAGTAATGTTTTTGTAATTAATAATACAAATATAATAATATTATAGAAACGATAATATGCAAATAAATATTGACAGGTTTTTTTGATCATAATATAAATACATAGTTTAAAGTTTTTTTATAATTATAATTATATATGAATGAACACTTTTTAATAATGTTTTTGTTATGAATAATACATATATAATAATATTATAGGAAGGATAATATACAAATAAATATACATAAATGTTTTTGATCATAATATAAATACATATTTTATAATATTTTTATAATAATAATTATATATGAATGAACACTTTTTAATAATGTTTTTGTTATTAATAATACATATATAATAATATTATAGGAAGGATAATATACAAATAAATATATATAAATGTTTTTGATCATAATATAAATACATATTTTATAATATTTTTATAATTATAATTATATATGAATAAACACTTTTTAATAATGATTTTAATAATAATAATACATATATATTAATATTATAGTAAGGATAATATGCAATTAAATATTGACAGGTTTTTTTTATCATATTATAAATACATATTTTAAAATTTTTATATAAAAATAATTATATATGAATGAACACTTTTTAATGATGTTTTTGTAATTAATAATACATATATAATAATATTATAGGAAGGATAATATGCAAATAAATATTCACAGGTTTTTTTTATCATAATATAAATACATATTTTAAAGTTTTTTATAATAATAATTATATATGAATGAACACTTTTTAGTAATGTTTTTGTAATTAATAATACAAATATAATATTATTATAGAAACGATAATATGAAAATAAATATTGACAGGTTTTTTTTATCATAATATAAATACATAGTTTAAAGTTTTTTTATAATTATAATTATATATGAATGAACACTTTTTAATAATGTTTTTGTTATGAATAATACATATATAATAATATTATAGGAAGGATAATATACAAATAAATATATATAAATGTTTTTGATCATAATATAAATACATATTTTATAATATTTTTATAATTATAATTATATATGAATGAACACTTTTTAATAATGTTTTTAATAATAATAATACATATATATTAAAATTATAGTAAGGATAATATGCAATTAAATATTGACAGGTTTTTTTTATCATAATATAAATACATATTTTAAAATTTTTATATAAAAATAATTTTATATGAATGAACACTTTTTAATGATGTTTTTGTAATTAATAATACATATATAATAATATTATAGGAAGGATAATATGCAAATAAATATTCACAGGTTTTTTTTATCGTAATATAAATACATATTTAAAAGTTTTTATAATAATAATTATATATGAATGAACACTTTTTAGTAATGTTTTTGTAATTAATAATACAAATATAATAATATTATAGAAACGATAATATGAAAATAAGTATTGACAGGTTTTTTTGATCATAATATAAATACATAGTTTAAAGTTTTTTTATAATTATAATCATATATGAATGAACACTTTTTAATAATGTTTTTGTTATGAATAGTACATATATAATAATATTATAGGAAGGATAATATACAAATAAATATATAAAAATGTTTTTGATCATAATATAAATACATATTTTATAATATTTTTATAATTATAATTATATATGAATGAACACTTTTTAATAATGTTTTTAATAATAATAATACATATATATTAATATTATAGTAAGGATAATATGCAATTAAATATTGACAGGTTTTTTTTTATCATAATATAAATACATATTTTATAATTTTTATATAAAAATAATTATATATGAATGAACACTTTTTAATGATGTTTTTGTTATTAATAATACATATATAATAATATTATAGGAAGGATAATATACAAATAAATACATATAAATGTTTTTGATCATAATATAAATACATATTTTATAATATTTTTATAATAATAATTATATATGAATGAACACTTTTTAATGATGTTTTTGTAATTAATAATACATATATAATAATATTATAGGAAGGATAATATGCAAATAAATATTCACAGTTTTTTTTATCATAATATAAATACATATTTAAAAGTTTCTTATAATAATAATTATATATGAATGAACACTTTTTAGTAATGTTTTTGTAATTAATAATACAAATATAATAATATTATAGAAACGATAATATGAAAATAAATATTGACAGGTTTTTTTGATCATAATATAAATACATAGTTTAAAGTTTTTTTATAATTATAATTATATATGAATGAACACTTTTTAATAATGTTTTTGTTATGAATAATACATATATAATAATATTATAGGAAGAATAATATACAAATAAATATATAAAAATGTTTTTGATCATAATATAAATACATATTTTATAATATTTTTATAATTATAATTATATATGAATGAACACTTTTTAATAATGTTTTTAATAATAATAATACATATATATTAATATTATAGTAAGGATAATATGCAATTAAATATTGACAGGTTTTTTTTTATCATAATATAAATACATATTTTATAATTTTTATATAAAAATAATTATATATGAATGAACACTTTTTAATGATGTTTTTGTTATTAATAATACATATATAATAATATTATAGGAAGGATAATATACAAATAAATATATATAAATGTTTTTGATCATAATATAAATACATATTTTATAATATTTTTATAATAATAATTATATATGAATGAACACTTTTGAATAATGTTTTTGTTATTAATAATACATATATAATAATATTATAGGAAGGATAATATACAAATAAATATATATAAATGTTTTTGATCATAATATAAATACATATTTTATAATATTTTTATAATAATAATTATATATGAATGAACACTTTTTAATAATGTTTTTGTTATTAATAATACATATATAACAATATTATAGGAAGGATAATATGCAAATAAATATTCACAGGTTTTTTTATCATAATATAAATACATATTTTAAAGTTTTTTATAATAATAATAATATATGAACACTTTTTAGTAATGTTTTTGTAATTAATAATCCAAATATAATAATATTATAGAAACGATAATATGCAAATAAATATTGACAGGTTTTTTTAATCATAATATAAATACATAGTTTAAAGTTTTTTTATAATAATAATTATATATGAATGAACACTTTTTAGTAATGTTTTTGTAATTAATAATACAAATATAATAATATTATAGAAACGATAATATGCAAATAAATATTGACAGGTTTTTTTGATCATAATATAAATACATAGTTTAAAGTTTTTTTATAATAATAATTATATATGAATGAACACTTTTTAGTAATGTTTTTGTAATCAATAATACAAATATAATAATATTATAGAAACGATAATATGCAAATAAATATTGACAGGTTTTTTTGATCATAATATAAATACATAGTTTAAAGTTTTTTTATAATTATAATTATATATGAATGAACACTTTTTAATAATGTTTTTGTTATGAATAATACATATATAATAATATTATAGGAAGGATAATATACAAATAAATATATATAAATGTTTTTGATCATAATATAAATACATATTTTATAATAATTTTATAATAATAATAATATATGAATGAACACTTTTTAATAATGTTTTTGTTATTAATAATACATATATAATAATATTATAGGAAGGATAATATACAAATAAATATATAAAAATGTTTTTGATCATAATATAAATACATATTTTATAATATTTTTATAATAATAATTATATATGAATGAACACTTTTTAATAATGTTTTTGTTATTAATAATACATATATAATAATATTAAGGGAAGGATAATATACAAATAAATATATATAAATGTTTTTGATCATAATATAAATACATATTTTATAATATTTTTATAATTATAATTATATATGATGAACACTTTTTAATAATGATTTTAATAATAATAATACATATATATTAATATTATAGTAAGGATAATATGCAATTAAATATTGACAGGTTTTTTTTATCATATTATAAATACATATTTTAAAATTTTTATATAAAAATAATTATATTTGAATGAACAATTTTTAATGATGTTTTTGTAATTAATAATACATATATAATAATATTATAGGAAGGATAATATGCAATTAAATATTGACAGGTTTTTTTTTTATCATAATATAAATACATATTTTATAATTTTTATATAAAAATAATTATATATGAATGAACACTTTTTAATGATGTTTTTGTTATTAATAATACATATATAATAATATTATAGGAAGGATAATATACAAATAAATACATATAAATGTTTTTGATCATAATATAAATACATATTTTATAATATTTTTATAATAATAATTATATATGAATGAACACTTTTTAATGATGTTTTTGTAATTAATAATACATATATAATAATATTATAGGAAGGATAATATGCAAATAAATATTCACAGGTTTTTTTATCATAATATAAATACATATTTAAAAGTTTCTTATAATAATAATTATATATGAATGAACACTTTTTAGTAATGTTTTTGTAATTAATAATACAAATATAATAATATTATAGAAACGATAATATGAAAATAAATATTGACAGGTTTTTTTGATCATAATATAAATACATAGTTTAAAGTTTTTTTATAATTATAATTATATATGAATGAACACTTTTTAATAATGTTTTTGTTATGAATAATACATATATAATAATATTATAGGAAGAATAATATACAAATAAATATATAAAAATGTTTTTGATCATAATATAAATACATATTTTATAATATTTTTATAATTATAATTATATATGAATGAACACTTTTTAATAATGTTTTTAATAATAATAATACATATATATTAATATTATAGTAAGGATAATATGCAATTAAATATTGACAGGTTTTTTTTTATCATAATATAAATACATATTTTATAATTTTTATATAAAAATAATTATATATGAATGAACACTTTTTAATGATGTTTTTGTTATTAATAATACATATATAATAATATTATAGGAAGGATAATATACAAATAAATATATATAAATGTTTTTGATCATAATATAAATACATATTTTATAATATTTTTATAATAACAATTATATATGAATGAACACTTTTGAATAATGTTTTTGTTATTAATAATACATATATAATAATATTATAGGAAGGATAATATACAAATAAATATATATAAATGTTTTTGATCATAATATAAATACATATTTTATAATATTTTTATAATAATAATTATATATGAATGAACACTTTTTAATAATGTTTTTGTTATTAATAATACATATATAACAATATTATAGGAAGGATAATATGCAAATAAATATTCACAGGTTTTTTTATCATAATATAAATACATATTTTAAAGTTTTTTATAATAATATTAATATATGAACACTTTTTAGTAATGTTTTTGTAATTAATAATCCAAATATAATAATATTATAGAAACGATAATATGCAAATAAATATTGACAGGTTTTTTTAATCATAATATAAATACATAGTTTAAAGTTTTTTTATAATAATAATTATATATGAATGAACACTTTTTAGTAATGTTTTTGTAATTAATAATACAAATATAATAATATTATAGAAACGATAATATGCAAATAAATATTGACAGGTTTTTTTGATCATAATATAAATACATAGTTTAAAGTTTTTTTATAATAATAATTATATATGAATGAACACTTTTTAGTAATGTTTTTGTAATCAATAATACAAATATAATAATATTATAGAAACGATAATATGCAAATAAATATTGACAGGTTTTTTGATCATAATATAAATACATAGTTTAAAGTTTTTTTATAATTATAATTATATATGAATGAACACTTTTTAATAATGTTTTTGTTATGAATAATACATATATAATAATATTATAGGAAGGATAATATACAAATAAATATATATAAATGTTTTTGATCATAATATAAATACATATTTTATAATAATTTTATAATAATAATAATATATGAATGAACACTTTTTAATAATGTTTTTGTTATTAATAATACATATATAATAATATTATAGGAAGGATAATATACAAATAAATATATAAAAATGTTTTTGATCATAATATAAATACATATTTTATAATATTTTTATAATAATAATTATATATGAATGAACACTTTTTAATAATGTTTTTGTTATTAATAATACATATATAATAATATTATAGGAAGGATAATATACAAATAAATATATATAAATGTTTTTGATCATAATATAAATACATATTTTATAATATTTTTATAATTATAATTATATATGATGAACACTTTTTAATAATGATTTTAATAATAATAATACATATATATTAATATTATAGTAAGGATAATATGCAATTAAATATTGACAGGTTTTTTTTATCATATTATAAATACATATTTTAAAATTTTTATATAAAAATAATTATATATGAAGAACAATTTTTAATGATGTTTTTGTAATTAATAATACATATATAATAATATTATAGGAAGGATAATATGCAAATAAATATTCACAGGTTTTTTTATCATAATATAAATACATATTTTAAAGTTTTTTATAATAATAATTATATATGAATGAACACTTTTTAGTAATGTTTTTGTAATTAATAATACAAATATAATAATATTATAGAAACGATAATATGAAAATAAATATTGACAGGTTTTTTTGATCATAATATAAATACATAGTTTAAAGTTTTTTTATAATTATAATTATATATGAATGAACACTTTTTAATAATGTTTTTGTTATGAATAATACATATATAATAATATTATAGGAAGGATAATATACAAATAAATATATAAAAATGTTTTTGATCATAATATAAATACATATTTTATAATACTTTTATAATTATAATTATATATGAATGAACACTTTTTGATAATGTTTTTAATAATAATAATACATATATATTAATATTATAGTAAGGATAATATGCAATTAAATATTGACAGGTTTTTTTTATCATAATATAAATACATATTTTATAATATTTTTATAATAATAATTATATATGAATGAACACTTTTTAATAATGTTTTTGTTATTAATAATACATATATAATAATATTATAGGAAGGATAATATACAAATAAATATATATAAATGTTTTTGATCATAATATAAATACATATTTTATAATATTTTTATAATAATAATTATATATGAATGAACACTTTTGAATAATATTTTTGTTATTAATAATACATATATAATAATATTATAGGAAGGATAATATACAAATAAATATATATAAATGTTTTTGATCATAATATAAATACATATTTTATAATATTTTTATAATAATAATTATATATGAATGAACACTTTTTAATAATGTTTTTGTTATTAATAATACATATATAATAATATTATAGGAAGGATAATATGCAAATAAATATTCACAGGTTTTTTTGATCATAATATAAATACATAGTTTAAAGTTTTTTTATAATAATAATTATATATGAATGAACACTTTTTAGTAATGTTTTTGTAATTAATAATACAAATATAATAATATTATAGAAACGATAATATGCAAATAAATATTGACAGGTTTTTTTGATCATAATATAAATACATAGTTTAAAGTTTTTTTATAATTATAATTATATATGAATGAACACTTTTTAATAATGTTTTTGTTATGAATAATACATATATAATAATATTATAGGAAGGATAATATACAAATAAATATATATAAATGTTTTTGATCATAATATAAATACATATTTTATAATATTTTTATAATAATAATAATATATGAATGAACACTTTTTAATAATGTTTTTGTTATGAATAATACATATATAATAATATTATAGGAAGGATAATATACAAATAAATATATATAAATGTTTTTGATCATAATATAAATACATATTTTATAATATTTTTATAATAATAATTATATATGAATGAACACTTTTTAATGATGTTTTTGTAATTAATAATACATATATAATAAAATTATAGGAAGGATAATATGCAAATAAATATTCACAGTTTTTTTTTATCATAATATAAATACATATTTAAAAGTTTTTTATAATAATAATTATATATGAATGAACACTTTTTAGTAATGTTTTTGTAATTAATAATACAAATATAATAATATTATAGAAACGATAATATGAAAATAAATATTGACAGGTTTTTTTTATCATAATATAAATACTTAGTTTAAAGTTTTTTTATAATTATAATTATATATGAATGAACACTTTTTAATAATGTTTTTGTTATGAATAATACATATATAATAATATTATAGGAAGGATAATATACAAATAAATATATATAAATGTTTTTGATCATAATATAAATACATATTTTAAAATTTTTATATAAAAATAATTTTATATGAATGAACACTTTTTAATGATGTTTTTGTAATTAATAATACATATATAATAATATTATAGGAAGGATAATATGCAAATAAATATTCACAGGTTTTTTTTATCATAATATAAATACATATTTTAAAGTTTTTTATAATAATAATTATATATGAATGAACACTTTTTAGTAATCTTTTTGTAATTAATAATACAAATATAATAATATTATAGTAAGGATAATATGCAATTAAATATTGACAGGTTTTTTTATCATAATATAAATACATATTTTAAAGTTTTTTATAATAATAATAATATATGAACACTTTTTAGTAATGTTTTTATAATTAATAATCCAAATATAATAATATTATAGAAACGATAATATGCAAATAAATATTCACAGGTTTTTTTATCATAATATAAATACATATTTTAAAGTTTTTTATAATAATAATAATATATGAACACTTTTTAGTAATGTTTTTGTAATTAATAATCCAAATATAATAATATTATAGAAACGATAATATGCAAATAAATATTGACAGGTTTTTTTAATCATAATATAAATACATAGTTTAAAGTTTTTTTATAATAATAATTATATATGAATGAACACTTTTTAGTAATGTTTTTGTAATTAATAATACAAATATAATAATATTATAGAAACGATAATATGCAAATAAATATTGACAGGTTTTTTTGATCATAATATAAATACATAGTTTAAAGTTTTTTTATAATAATAATTATATATGAATGAACACTTTTTAGTAATGTTTTTGTAATCAATAATACAAATATAATAATATTATAGAAACGATAATATGCAAATAAATATTGACAGGTTTTTTTGATCATAATATAAATACATAGTTTAAAGTTTTTTTATAATTATAATTATATATGAATGAACACTTTTTAATAATGTTTTTGTTATGAATAATACATATATAATAATATTATAGGAAGGATAATATACAAATAAATATATATAAATGTTTTTGATCATAATATAAATACATATTTTATAATAATTTTATAATAATAATAATATATGAATGAACACTTTTTAATAATGTTTTTGTTATTAATAATACATATATAATAATATTATAGGAAGGATAATATACAAATAAATATATAAAAATGTTTTTGATCATAATATAAATACATATTTTATAATATTTTTATAATAATAATTATATATGAATGAACACTTTTTAATAATGTTTTTGTTATTAATAATACATATATAATAATATTAAGGGAAGGATAATATACAAATAAATATATATAAATGTTTTTGATCATAATATAAATACATATTTTATAATATTTTTATAATTATAATTATATATGATGAACACTTTTTAATAATGATTTTAATAATAATAATACATATATATTAATATTATAGTAAGGATAATATGCAATTAAATATTGACAGGTTTTTTTTATCATATTATAAATACATATTTTAAAATTTTTATATAAAAATAATTATATATGAATGAACAATTTTTAATGATGTTTTTGTAATTAATAATACATATATAATAATATTATAGGAAGGATAATATGCAATTAAATATTGACAGGTTTTTTTTTATCATAATATAAATACATATTTTATAATTTTTATATAAAAATAATTATATATGAATGAACACTTTTTAATGATGTTTTTGTTATTAATAATACATATATAATAATATTATAGGAAGGATAATATACAAATAAATACATATAAATGTTTTTGATCATAATATAAATACATATTTTATAATATTTTTATAATAATAATTATATATGAATGAACACTTTTTAATGATGTTTTTGTAATTAATAATACATATATAATAATATTATAGGAAGGATAATATGCAAATAAATATTCACAGGTTTTTTTATCATAATATAAATACATATTTAAAAGTTTCTTATAATAATAATTATATATGAATGAACACTTTTTAGTAATGTTTTTGTAATAAATAATACAAATATAATAATATTATAGAAACGATAATATGAAAATAAATATTGACAGGTTTTTTTGATCATAATATAAATACATAGTTTAAAGTTTTTTTATAATTATAATTATATATGAATGAACACTTTTTAATAATGTTTTTGTTATGAATAATACATATATAATAATATTATAGGAAGAATAATATACAAATAAATATATAAAAATGTTTTTGATCATAATATAAATACATATTTTATAATATTTTTATAATTATAATTATATATGAATGAACACTTTTTAATAATGTTTTTAATAATAATAATACATATATATTAATATTATAGTAAGGATAATATGCAATTAAATATTGACAGGTTTTTTTTTATCATAATATAAATACATATTTTATAATTTTTATATAAAAATAATTATATATGAATGAACACTTTTTAATGATGTTTTTGTTATTAATAATACATATATAATAATATTATAGGAAGGATAATATACAAATAAATATATATAAATGTTTTTGATCATAATATAAATACATATTTTATAATATTTTTATAATAATAATTATATATGAATGAACACTTTTGAATAATGTTTTTGTTATTAATAATACATATATAATAATATTATAGGAAGGATAATATACAAATAAATATATATAAATGTTTTTGATCATAATATAAATACATATTTTATAATATTTTTATAATAATAATTATATATGAATGAACACTTTTTAATAATGTTTTTGTTATTAATAATACATATATAACAATATTATAGGAAGGATAATATGCAAATAAATATTCACAGGTTTTTTTATCATAATATAAATACATATTTTAAAGTTTTTTATAATAATATTAATATATGAACACTTTTTAGTAATGTTTTTGTAATTAATAATCCAAATATAATAATATTATAGAAACGATAATATGCAAATAAATATTGACAGGTTTTTTTAATCATAATATAAATACATAGTTTAAAGTTTTTTTATAATAATAATTATATATGAATGAACACTTTTTAGTAATGTTTTTGTAATTAATAATACAAATATAATAATATTATAGAAACGATAATATGCAAATAAATATTGACAGGTTTTTTTGATCATAATATAAATACATAGTTTAAAGTTTTTTTATAATAATAATTATATATGAATGAACACTTTTTAGTAATGTTTTTGTAATCAATAATACAAATATAATAATATTATAGAAACGATAATATGCAAATAAATATTGACAGGTTTTTTGATCATAATATAAATACATAGTTTAAAGTTTTTTTATAATTATAATTATATATGAATGAACACTTTTTAATAATGTTTTTGTTATGAATAATACATATATAATAATATTATAGGAAGGATAATATACAAATAAATATATATAAATGTTTTTGATCATAATATAAATACATATTTTATAATAATTTTATAATAATAATAATATATGAATGAACACTTTTTAATAATGTTTTTGTTATTAATAATACATATATAATAATATTATAGGAAGGATAATATACAAATAAATATATAAAAATGTTTTTGATCATAATATAAATACATATTTTATAATATTTTTATAATAATAATTATATATGAATGAACACTTTTTAATAATGTTTTTGTTATTAATAATACATATATAATAATATTATAGGAAGGATAATATACAAATAAATATATATAAATGTTTTTGATCATAATATAAATACATATTTTATAATATTTTTATAATTATAATTATATATGATGAACACTTTTTAATAATGATTTTAATAATAATAATACATATATATTAATATTATAGTAAGGATAATATGCAATTAAATATTGACAGGTTTTTTTTATCATATTATAAATACATATTTTAAAATTTTTATATAAAAATAATTATATATGAAGAACAATTTTTAATGATGTTTTTGTAATTAATAATACATATATAATAATATTATAGGAAGGATAATATGCAAATAAATATTCACAGGTTTTTTTATCATAATATAAATACATATTTTAAAGTTTTTTATAATAATAATTATATATGAATGAACACTTTTTAGTAATGTTTTTGTAATTAATAATACAAATATAATAATATTATAGAAACGATAATATGAAAATAAATATTGACAGGTTTTTTTGATCATAATATAAATACATAGTTTAAAGTTTTTTTATAATTATAATTATATATGAATGAACACTTTTTAATAATGTTTTTGTTATGAATAATACATATATAATAATATTATAGGAAGGATAATATACAAATAAATATATAAAAATGTTTTTGATCATAATATAAATACATATTTTATAATACTTTTATAATTATAATTATATATGAATGAACACTTTTTGATAATGTTTTTAATAATAATAATACATATATATTAATATTATAGTAAGGATAATATGCAATTAAATATTGACAGGTTTTTTTTATCATAATATAAATACATATTTTATAATATTTTTATAATAATAATTATATATGAATGAACACTTTTTAATAATGTTTTTGTTATTAATAATACATATATAATAATATTATAGGAAGGATAATATACAAATAAATATATATAAATGTTTTTGATCATAATATAAATACATATTTTATAATATTTTTATAATAATAATTATATATGAATGAACACTTTTGAATAATATTTTTGTTATTAATAATACATATATAATAATATTATAGGAAGGATAATATACAAATAAATATATATAAATGTTTTTGATCATAATATAAATACATATTTTATAATATTTTTATAATAATAATTATATATGAATGAACACTTTTTAATAATGTTTTTGTTATTAATAATACATATATAATAATATTATAGGAAGGATAATATGCAAATAAATATTCACAGGTTTTTTTGATCATAATATAAATACATAGTTTAAAGTTTTTTTATAATAATAATTATATATGAATGAACACTTTTTAGTAATGTTTTTGTAATTAATAATACAAATATAATAATATTATAGAAACGATAATATGAAAATAAATATTGACAGGTTTTTTTTATCATAATATAAATACTTAGTTTAAAGTTTTTTTATAATTATAATTATATATGAATAAACACTTTTTAATAATGATTTTAATAATAATAATACATATATATTAATATTATAGTAAGGATAATATGCAATTAAATATTGACAGGTTTTTTTTATCATATTATAAATACATATTTTAAAATTTTTATATAAAAATAATTATATATGAATGAACACTTTTTAATGATGTTTTTGTAATTAATAATACATATATAATAATATTATAGGAAGGATAATATGCAAATAAATATTCACAGGTTTTTTTTATCATAATATAAATACATATTTTAAAGTTTTTTATAATAATAATTATATATGAATGAACACTTTTTAGTAATGTTTTTGTAATTAATAATACAAATATAATATTATTATAGAAACGATAATATGAAAATAAATATTGACAGGTTTTTTTGATCATAATATAAATACATAGTTTAAAGTTTTTTTATAATTATAATTATATATGAATGAACACTTTTTAATAATGTTTTTGTTATGAATAATACATATATAATAATATTATAGGAAGGATAATATACAAATAAATATATATAAATGTTTTTGATCATAATATAAATACATATTTTATAATATTTTTATAATAATAATAATATATGAATGAACACTTTTTAATAATGTTTTTGTTATGAATAATACATATATAATAATATTATAGGAAGGATAATATACAAATAAATATATATAAATGTTTTTGATCATAATATAAATACATATTTAATAATATTTTTATAATTATAATTATATATGAATGAACACTTTTTAATGATGTTTTTGTAATTAATAATACATATATAATAATATTATAGGAAGGATAATATGCAAATAAATATTCACAGGTTTTTTTTATCATAATATAAATACATATTTTAAAGTTTTTTATAATAATAATTATATATGAATGAACACTTTTTAGTAATGTTTTTGTAATTAATAATACAAATATAATAATATTATAGAAACGATAATATGAAAATAAATATTGACAGGTTTTTTTTATCATAATATAAATACACATTTTAAAGTTTTTTATAATAATAATTATATATGAATGAAAACTTTTTAGTAATGTTTTTGTAATAAATAATACAAATATAATAATAATATTATAGAAACGATAATATGAAAATAAATATTGACAGGTTTTTTTGATCATAATATAAATACATAGTTTAAAGTTTTTTTATAATTATAATTATATATGAATGAACACTTTTTAATGATGTTTTTGTTATTAATAATACATATATAATAATATTATAGGAAGGATAATATACAAATAAATATATATAAATGTTTTTGATCATAATATAAATACATATTTTATAATATTTTTTTTTTAATAATTTTATATGAATGAACACTTTTGAATAATGTTTTTGTTATTAATAATACATATATAATAATATTATAGGAAGGATAATATACAAATAAATATATATAAATGTTTTTGATCATAATATAAATACATATTTTATAATATTTTTATAATAATAATTATATATGAATGAACACTTTTTAGTAATGTTTTTGTAATTAATAATACAAATATAATAATATTATAGAAACGATAATATGCAAATAAATATTGACAGGTTTTTTTGATCATAATATAAATACATAGTTTAAAGTTTTTTTATAATAATAATTATATATGAATGAACACTTTTTAGTAATGTTTTTGTAATTAATAATACAAATATAATAATATTATAGAAACGATAATATGCAAATAAATATTGACAGGTTTTTTTGATCATAATATAAATACATAGTTTAAAGTTTTTTTATAATTATAATTATATATGAATGAACACTTTTTAATAATGTTTTTGTTATGAATAATACATATATAATAATATTATAGGAAGGATAATATACAAATAAATATACATAAATGTTTTTGATCATAATATAAATACATATTTTATAATATTTTTATAATAATAATTATATATGAATGAACACTTTTTAATAATGTTTTTGTTATTAATAATACATATATAATAATATTATAGGAAGGATAATATACAAATAAATATATATAAATGTTTTTGATCATAATATAAATACATATTTTATAATATTTTTATAATTATAATTATATATGAATAAACACTTTTTAATAATGATTTTAATAATAATAATACATATATATTAATATTATAGTAAGGATAATATGCAATTAAATATTGACAGGTTTTTTTTATCATATTATAAATACATATTTTAAAATTTTTATATAAAAATAATTATATATGAATGAACACTTTTTAATGATGTTTTTGTAATTAATAATACATATATAATAATATTATAGGAAGGATAATATGCAAATAAATATTCACAGGTTTTTTTTATCATAATATAAATACATATTTTAAAGTTTTTTATAATAATAATTATATATGAATGAACACTTTTTAGTAATGTTTTTGTAATTAATAATACAAATATAATATTATTATAGAAACGATAATATGAAAATAAATATTGACAGGTTTTTTTTATCATAATATAAATACATAGTTTAAAGTTTTTTTATAATTATAATTATATATGAATGAACACTTTTTAATAATGTTTTTGTTATGAATAATACATATATAATAATATTATAGGAAGGATAATATACAAATAAATATATATAAATGTTTTTGATCATAATATAAATACATATTTTATAATATTTTTATAATTATAATTATATATGAATGAACACTTTTTAATAATGTTTTTAATAATAATAATACATATATATTAAAATTATAGTAAGGATAATATGCGATTAAATATTGACAGGTTTTTTTTATCATAATATAAATACATATTTTAAAATTTTTATATAAAAATAATTTTATATGAATGAACACTTTTTAATGATGTTTTTGTAATTAATAATACATATATAATAATATTATAGGAAGGATAATATGCAAATAAATATTCACAGGTTTTTTTTATCGTAATATAAATACATATTTAAAAGTTTTTATAATAATAATTATATATGAATGAACACTTTTTAGTAATGTTTTTGTAATTAATAATACAAATATAATAATATTATAGAAACGATAATATGAAAATAAGTATTGACAGGTTTTTTTGATCATAATATAAATACATAGTTTAAAGTTTTTTTATAATTATAATCATATATGAATGAACACTTTTTAATAATGTTTTTGTTATGAATAGTACATATATAATAATATTATAGGAAGGATAATATACAAATAAATATATAAAAATGTTTTTGATCATAATATAAATACATATTTTATAATATTTTTATAATTATAATTATATATGAATGAACACTTTTTAATAATGTTTTTAATAATAATAATACATATATATTAATATTATAGTAAGGATAATATGCAATTAAATATTGACAGGTTTTTTTTTATCATAATATAAATACATATTTTATAATTTTTATATAAAAATAATTATATATGAATGAACACTTTTTAATGATGTTTTTGTTATTAATAATACATATATAATAATATTATAGGAAGGATAATATACAAATAAATACATATAAATGTTTTTGATCATAATATAAATACATATTTTATAATATTTTTATAATAATAATTATATATGAATGAACACTTTTTAATGATGTTTTTGTAATTAATAATACATATATAATAATATTATAGGAAGGATAATATGCAAATAAATATTCACAGTTTTTTTTATCATAATATAAATACATATTTAAAAGTTTCTTATAATAATAATTATATATGAATGAACACTTTTTAGTAATGTTTTTGTAATTAATAATACAAATATAATAATATTATAGAAACGATAATATGAAAATAAATATTGACAGGTTTTTTTGATCATAATATAAATACATAGTTTAAAGTTTTTTTATAATTATAATTATATATGAATGAACACTTTTTAATAATGTTTTTGTTATGAATAATACATATATAATAATATTATAGGAAGAATAATATACAAATAAATATATAAAAATGTTTTTGATCATAATATAAATACATATTTTATAATATTTTTATAATTATAATTATATATGAATGAACACTTTTTAATAATGTTTTTAATAATAATAATACATATATATTAATATTATAGTAAGGATAATATGCAATTAAATATTGACAGGTTTTTTTTTATCATAATATAAATACATATTTTATAATTTTTATATAAAAATAATTATATATGAATGAACACTTTTTAATGATGTTTTTGTTATTAATAATACATATATAATAATATTATAGGAAGGATAATATACAAATAAATATATATAAATGTTTTTGATCATAATATAAATACATATTTTATAATATTTTTATAATAATAATTATATATGAATGAACACTTTTGAATAATGTTTTTGTTATTAATAATACATATATAATAATATTATAGGAAGGATAATATACAAATAAATATATATAAATGTTTTTGATCATAATATAAATACATATTTTATAATATTTTTATAATAATAATTATATATGAATGAACACTTTTTAATAATGTTTTTGTTATTAATAATACATATATAACAATATTATAGGAAGGATAATATGCAAATAAATATTCACAGGTTTTTTTATCATAATATAAATACATATTTTAAAGTTTTTTATAATAATAATAATATATGAACACTTTTTAGTAATGTTTTTGTAATTAATAATCCAAATATAATAATATTATAGAAACGATAATATGCAAATAAATATTGACAGGTTTTTTTAATCATAATATAAATACATAGTTTAAAGTTTTTTTATAATAATAATTATATATGAATGAACACTTTTTAGTAATGTTTTTGTAATTAATAATACAAATATAATAATATTATAGAAACGATAATATGCAAATAAATATTGACAGGTTTTTTTGATCATAATATAAATACATAGTTTAAAGTTTTTTTATAATAATAATTATATATGAATGAACACTTTTTAGTAATGTTTTTGTAATCAATAATACAAATATAATAATATTATAGAAACGATAATATGCAAATAAATATTGACAGGTTTTTTTGATCATAATATAAATACATAGTTTAAAGTTTTTTTATAATTATAATTATATATGAATGAACACTTTTTAATAATGTTTTTGTTATGAATAATACATATATAATAATATTATAGGAAGGATAATATACAAATAAATATATATAAATGTTTTTGATCATAATATAAATACATATTTTATAATAATTTTATAATAATAATAATATATGAATGAACACTTTTTAATAATGTTTTTGTTATTAATAATACATATATAATAATATTATAGGAAGGATAATATACAAATAAATATATAAAAATGTTTTTGATCATAATATAAATACATATTTTATAATATTTTTATAATAATAATTATATATGAATGAACACTTTTTAATAATGTTTTTGTTATTAATAATACATATATAATAATATTAAGGGAAGGATAATATACAAATAAATATATATAAATGTTTTTGATCATAATATAAATACATATTTTATAATATTTTTATAATTATAATTATATATGATGAACACTTTTTAATAATGATTTTAATAATAATAATACATATATATTAATATTATAGTAAGGATAATATGCAATTAAATATTGACAGGTTTTTTTTATCATATTATAAATACATATTTTAAAATTTTTATATAAAAATAATTATATATGAATGAACAATTTTTAATGATGTTTTTGTAATTAATAATACATATATAATAATATTATAGGAAGGATAATATGCAATTAAATATTGACAGGTTTTTTTTTATCATAATATAAATACATATTTTATAATTTTTATATAAAAATAATTATATATGAATGAACACTTTTTAATGATGTTTTTGTTATTAATAATACATATATAATAATATTATAGGAAGGATAATATACAAATAAATACATATAAATGTTTTTGATCATAATATAAATACATATGTTATAATATTTTTATAATAATAATTATATATGAATGAACACTTTTTAATGATGTTTTTGTAATTAATAATACATATATAATAATATTATAGGAAGGATAATATGCAAATAAATATTCACAGGTTTTTTTATCATAATATAAATACATATTTAAAAGTTTCTTATAATAATAATTATATATGAATGAACACTTTTTAGTAATGTTTTTGTAATTAATAATACAAATATAATAATATTATAGAAACGATAATATGAAAATAAATATTGACAGGTTTTTTTGATCATAATATAAATACATAGTTTAAAGTTTTTTTATAATTATAATTATATATGAATGAACACTTTTTAATAATGTTTTTGTTATGAATAATACATAAATAATAATATTATAGGAAGAATAATATACAAATAAATATATAAAAATGTTTTTGATCATAATATAAATACATATTTTATAATATTTTTATAATTATAATTATATATGAATGAACACTTTTTAATAATGTTTTTAATAATAATAATACATATATATTAATATTATAGTAAGGATAATATGCAATTAAATATTGACAGGTTTTTTTTTATCATAATATAAATACATATTTTATAATTTTTATATAAAAATAATTATATATGAATGAACACTTTTTAATGATGTTTTTGTTATTAATAATACATATATAATAATATTATAGGAAGGATAATATACAAATAAATATATATAAATGTTTTTGATCATAATATAAATACATATTTTATAATATTTTTATAATAATAATTATATATGAATGAACACTTTTGAATAATGTTTTTGTTATTAATAATACATATATAATAATATTATAGGAAGGATAATATACAAATAAATATATATAAATGTTTTTGATCATAATATAAATACATATTTTATAATATTTTTATAATAATAATTATATATGAATGAACACTTTTTAATAATGTTTTTGTTATTAATAATACATATATAACAATATTATAGGAAGGATAATATGCAAATAAATATTCACAGGTTTTTTTATCATAATATAAATACATATTTTAAAGTTTTTTATAATAATATTAATATATGAACACTTTTTAGTAATGTTTTTGTAATTAATAATCCAAATATAATAATATTATAGAAACGATAATATGCAAATAAATATTGACAGGTTTTTTTAATCATAATATAAATACATAGTTTAAAGTTTTTTTATAATAATAATTATATATGAATGAACACTTTTTAGTAATGTTTTTGTAATTAATAATACAAATATAATAATATTATAGAAACGATAATATGCAAATAAATATTGACAGGTTTTTTTTGATCATAATATAAATACATAGTTTAAAGTTTTTTTATAATAATAATTATATATGAATGAACACTTTTTAGTAATGTTTTTGTAATCAATAATACAAATATAATAATATTATAGAAACGATAATATGCAAATAAATATTGACAGGTTTTTTTGATCATAATATAAATACATAGTTTAAAGTTTTTTTATAATATATAATTATATATGAATGAACACTTTTTAATAATGTTTTTGTTATGAATAATACATATATAATAATATTATAGGAAGGATAATATACAAATAAATATATATAAATGTTTTTGATCATAATATAAATACATATTTTATAATAATTTTATAATAATAATAATATATGAATGAACACTTTTTAATAATGTTTTTGTTATTAATAATACATATATAATAATATTATAGGAAGGATAATATACAAATAAATATATAAAAATGTTTTTGATCATAATATAAATACATATTTTATAATATTTTTATAATAATAATTATATATGAATGAACACTTTTTAATAATGTTTTTGTTATTAATAATACATATATAATAATATTATAGGAAGGATAATATACAAATAAATATATATAAATGTTTTTGATCATAATATAAATACATATTTTATAATATTTTTATAATTATAATTATATATGATGAACACTTTTTAATAATGATTTTAATAATAATAATACATATATATTAATATTATAGTAAGGATAATATGCAATTAAATATTGACAGGTTTTTTTTATCATATTATAAATACATATTTTAAAATTTTTATATAAAAATAATTATATATGAAGAACAATTTTTAATGATGTTTTTGTAATTAATAATACATATATAATAATATTATAGGAAGGATAATATGCAAATAAATATTCACAGGTTTTTTTATCATAATATAAATACATATTTTAAAGTTTTTTATAATAATAATTATATATGAATGAACACTTTTTAGTAATGTTTTTGTAATTAATAATACAAATATAATAATATTATAGAAACGATAATATGAAAATAAATATTGACAGGTTTTTTTGATCATAATATAAATACATAGTTTAAAGTTTTTTTATAATTATAATTATATATGAATGAACACTTTTTAATAATGTTTTTGTTATGAATAATACATATATAATAATATTATAGGAAGGATAATATACAAATAAATATATAAAAATGTTTTTGATCATAATATAAATACATATTTTATAATACTTTTATAATTATAATTATATATGAATGAACACTTTTTGATAATGTTTTTAATAATAATAATACATATATATTAATATTATAGTAAGGATAATATGCAATTAAATATTGACAGGTTTTTTTTATCATAATATAAATACATATTTTATAATATTTTTATAATAATAATTATATATGAATGAACACTTTTTAATAATGTTTTTGTTATTAATAATACATATATAATAATATTATAGGAAGGATAATATACAAATAAATATATATAAATGTTTTTGATCATAATATAAATACATATTTTATAATATTTTTATAATAATAATTATATATGAATGAACACTTTTGAATAATATTTTTGTTATTAATAATACATATATAATAATATTATAGGAAGGATAATATACAAATAAATATATATAAATGTTTTTGATCATAATATAAATACATATTTTATAATATTTTTATAATAATAATTATATATGAATGAACACTTTTTAATAATGTTTTTGTTATTAATAATACATATATAATAATATTATAGGAAGGATAATATGCAAATAAATATTCACAGGTTTTTTTGATCATAATATAAATACATAGTTTAAAGTTTTTTTATAATAATAATTATATATGAATGAACACTTTTTAGTAATGTTTTTGTAATTAATAATACAAATATAATAATATTATAGAAACGATAATATGCAAATAAATATTGACAGGTTTTTTTGATCATAATATAAATACATAGTTTAAAGTTTTTTTATAATTATAATTATATATGAATGAACACTTTTTAATAATGTTTTTGTTATGAATAATACATATATAATAATATTATAGGAAGGATAATATACAAATAAATATATATAAATGTTTTTGATCATAATATAAATACATATTTTATAATATTTTTATAATAATAATAATATATGAATGAACACTTTTTAATAATGTTTTTGTTATGAATAATACATATATAATAATATTATAGGAAGGATAATATACAAATAAATATATATAAATGTTTTTGATCATAATATAAATACATATTTTATAATATTTTTATAATAATAATTATATATGAATGAACACTTTTTAATGATGTTTTTGTAATTAATAATACATATATAATAAAATTATAGGAAGGATAATATGCAAATAAATATTCACAGTTTTTTTTTATCATAATATAAATACATATTTAAAAGTTTTTTATAATAATAATTATATATGAATGAACACTTTTTAGTAATGTTTTTGTAATTAATAATACAAATATAATAATATTATAGAAACGATAATATGAAAATAAATATTGACAGGTTTTTTTTATCATAATATAAATACTTAGTTTAAAGTTTTTTTATAATTATAATTATATATGAATGAACACTTTTTAATAATGTTTTTGTTATGAATAATACATATATAATAATATTATAGGAAGGATAATATACAAATAAATATATATAAATGTTTTTGATCATAATATAAATACATATTTTAAAATTTTTATATAAAAATAATTTTATATGAATGAACACTTTTTAATGATGTTTTTGTAATTAATAATACATATATAATAATATTATAGGAAGGATAATATGCAAATAAATATTCACAGGTTTTTTTTATCATAATATAAATACATATTTTAAAGTTTTTTATAATAATAATTATATATGAATGAACACTTTTTAGTAATCTTTTTGTAATTAATAATACAAATATAATAATATTATAGTAAGGATAATATGCAATTAAATATTGACAGGTTTTTTTATCATAATATAAATACATATTTTAAAGTTTTTTATAATAATAATAATATATGAACACTTTTTAGTAATGTTTTTATAATTAATAATCCAAATATAATAATATTATAGAAACGATAATATGCAAATAAATATTGACAGGTTTTTTTGATCATAATATAAATACATAGTTTAAAGTTTTTTTATAATAATAATTATATATGAATGAACACTTTTTAGTAATGTTTTTGTAATTAATAATACAAATATAATAATATTATAGAAACGATAATATGCAAATAAATATTGACAGGTTTTTTTGATCATAATATAAATACATAGTTTAAAGTTTTTTTATAATAATAATTATATATGAATGAACACTTTTTAGTAATGTTTTTGTAATTAATAATACAAATATAATAATATTATAGAAACGATAATATGCAAATAAATATTGACAGGTTTTTTTGATCATAATATAAATACATAGTTTAAAGTTTTTTTATAATTATAATTATATATGAATGAACACTTTTTAATAATGATTTTGTTATGAATAATACATATATAATAATATTATAGGAAGGATAATATACAAATAAATATATATAAATGTTTTTGATCATAATATAAATACATATTTTATAATAATTTTATAATAATAATAATATATGAATGAACACTTTTTAATAATGTTTTTGTTATTAATAATACATATATAATAATATTATAGGAAGGATAATATACAAATAAATATATAAAAATGTTTTTAATCATAATATAAATACATATTTTATAATATTTTTATAATAATAATTATATATGAATGAACACTTTTTAATAATGTTTTTGTTATTAATAATACATATATAATAATATTATAGGAAGGATAATATGCAAATAAATATTCACAGGTTTTTTATCATAATATTAATACATATTTTAAAGTTTTTTATAATAATAATAATATATGAATGAACACTTTTTAGTAATGATTTTGTAATTAATAATACAAATATAATAATATTATAGAAACGATAATATGCAAATAAATATTGACAGGTTTTTTTGATCATAATATAAATACATAGTTTAAAGTTTTTTTAAAATAATAATTATATATGAATGAACACTTTTTAGTAATGTTTTTGTAATTAATAATACAAATATAATAATATTATAGAAACGATAATATGCAAATAAATATTGACAGGTTTTTTTGATCATAATATAAATACATAGTTTAAAGTTTTTTTATAATTATAATTATATATGAATGAACACTTTTTAATAATGTTTTTGTTATGAATAATACATATATAATAATATTATAGGAAGGATAATATACAAATAAATATATATAAATGTTTTTGATTATAATATAAATACATATTTTATAATATTTTTATAATAATAATTATATATGAATGAACACTTTTTAATAATGTTTTTGTTATTAATAATACATATATAATAATATTAAAGGAAGGATAATATACAAATAAATATATATAAATGTTTTTGATCATAATATAAATACATATTTTATAATATTTTTATAATTATAATTATATATGATGAACACTTTTTAATAATGATTTTAATAATAATAATACATATATATTAATATTATAGTAAGGATAATATGCAATTAAATTTTGACAGGTTTTTTTTATCATATTATAAATACATATTTTAAAATTTTTATATAAAAATAATTATATATGAATGAACAATTTTTAATGATGTTTTTGTAATTAATAATACATATATAATAATATTATAGGAAGGATAATATGCAAATAAATATTCACAGGTTTTTTTTTTATCATAATATAAATACATATTTTAAAGTTTTTTATAATAATAATTATATATGAATGAACACTTTTTAGTAATGTTTTTGTAATTAATAATACAAATATAATAATATTATAGAAACGATAATATGCAAATAAATATTGACAGGTTTTTTTGATCATAATATAAATACATAGTTTAAAGTTTTTTTAAAATAATAATTATATATGAATGAACACTTTTTAGTAATGTTTTTGTAATTAATAATACAAATATAATGATATTATAGAAACGATAATATGCAAATAAATATTGACAGGTTTTTTTGATCATAATATAAATACATAGTTTAAAGTTTTTTTATAATTATAATTATATATGAATGAACACTTTTTAATGATGTTTTTGTTATGAATAATACATATATAATAATATTATAGGAAGGATAATATACAAATAAATATATATAAATGTTTTTGATTATAATATAAATACATATTTTATAATATTTTTATAATAATAATTATATATGAATGAACACTTTTTAATAATGTTTTTGTTATTAATAATACATATATAATAATATTAAAGGAAGGATAATATACAAATAAATATATATAAATGTTTTTGATCATAATATAAATACATATTTTATAATATTTTTATAATTATAATTATATATGATGAACACTTTTTAATAATGATTTTAATAATAATAATACATATATATTAATATTATAGTAAGGATAATATGCAATTAAATTTTGACAGGTTTTTTTTATCATATTATAAATACATATTTTAAAATTTTTATATAAAAATAATTATATATGAATGAACAATTTTTAATGATGTTTTTGTAATTAATAATACATATATAATAATATTATAGGAAGGATAATATGCAAATAAATATTCACAGGTTTTTTTTTATCATAATATAAATACATATTTTAAAGTTTTTTATAATAATAATTATATATGAATGAACACTTTTTAGTAATGTTTTTGTAATTAATAATACAAATATAATAATATTATAGAAACGATAATATGCAAATAAATATTGACAGGTTTTTTTGATCATAATATAAATACATAGTTTAAAGTTTTTTTAAAATAATAATTATATATGAATGAACACTTTTTAGTAATGTTTTTGTAATTAATAATACAAATATAATAATATTATAGAAACGATAATATGCAAATAAATATTGACAGGTTTTTTTGATCATAATATAAATACATAGTTTAAAGTTTTTTTATAATTATAATTATATATGAATGAACACTTTTTAATGATGTTTTTGTTATGAATAATACATATATAATAATATTATAGGAAGGATAATATACAAATAAATATATATAAATGTTTTTGATTATAATATAAATACATATTTTATAATATTTTTATAATAATAATTATATATGAATGAACACTTTTTAATAATGTTTTTGTTATTAATAATACATATATAATAATATTATAGGAAGGATAATATACAAATAAATATATATAAATGTTTTTGATCATAATATAAATACATATTTTATAATATTTTTATAATTATAATTATATATGATGAACACTTTTTAATAATGATTTTAATAATAATAATACATATATATTAATATTATAGTAAGGATAATATGCAATTAAATTTTGACAGGTTTTTTTTATCATATTATAAATACATATTTTAAAATTTTTATATAAAAATAATTATATATGAATGAACAATTTTTAATGATGTTTTTGTAATTAATAATACATATATAATAATATTATAGGAAGGATAATATGCAAATAAATATTCACAGGTTTTTTTATCATAATATAAATACATATTTTAAAGTTTTTTATAATAATAATAATATATGAATGAACACTTTTTAGTAATGTTTTTGTAATTAATAATACAAATATAATAATATTATAGAAACGATAATATGCAAATAAATATTGACAGGTTTTTTTGATCATAATATAAATACATAGTTTAAAGTTTTTTTAAAATAATAATTATATATGAATGAACACTTTTTAGTAATGTTTTTGTAATTAATAATACAAATATAATAATATTATAGAAACGATAATATGCAAATAAATATTGACAGGTTTTTTTGATCATAATATAAATACATAGTTTAAAGTTTTTTTATAATTATAATTATATATGAATGAACACTTTTTAATAATGTTTTTGTTATGAATAATACATATATAATAATATTATAGGAAGGATAATATACAAATAAATATATATAAATGTTTTTGATTATAATATAAATACATATTTTATAATATTTTTATAATAATAATTATATATGAATGAACACTTTTTAATAATGTTTTTGTTATTAATAATACATATATAATAATATTATAGGAAGGATAATATACAAATAAATATATAAAAATGTTTTTAATCATAATATAAATACATATTTTATAATATTTTTATAATAATAATTATATATGAATGAACACTTTTTAGTAATGTTTTTGTAATTAATAATACAAATATAATAATATTATAGAAACGATAATATGCAAATAAATATTGACAGGTTTTTTTGATCATAATATAAATACATAGTTTAAAGTTTTTTTATAATTATAATTATATATGAATGAACACTTTTTAATAATGATTTTGTTATGAATAATACATATATAATAATATTATAGGAAGGATAATATACAAATAAATATATATAAATGTTTTTGATCATAATATAAATACATATTTTATAATAATTTTATAATAATAATAATATATGAATGAACACTTTTTAATAATGTTTTTGTTATTAATAATACATATATAATAATATTATAGGAAGGATAATATACAAATAAATATATAAAAATGTTTTTAATCATAATATAAATACATATTTTATAATATTTTTATAATAATAATTATATATGAATGAACACTTTTTAATAATGTTTTTGTTATTAATAATACATATATAATAATATTATAGGAAGGATAATATGCAAATAAATATTCACAGGTTTTTTTATCATAATATTAATACATATTTTAAAGTTTTTTATAATAATAATAATATATGAATGAACACTTTTTAGTAATGATTTTGTAATTAATAATACAAATATAATAATATTATAGAAACGATAATATGCAAATAAATATTGACAGGTTTTTTTGATCATAATATAAATACATAGTTTAAAGTTTTTTTTAAATAATAATTATATATGAATGAACACTTTTTAGTAATGTTTTTGTAATTAATAATACAAATATAATAATATTATAGAAACGATAATATGCAAATAAATATTGACAGGTTTTTTTGATCATAATATAAATACATAGTTTAAAGTTTTTTTATAATTATAATTATATATGAATGAACACTTTTTAATAATGTTTTTGTTATGAATAATACATATATAATAATATTATAGGAAGGATAATATACAAATAAATATATATAAATGTTTTTGATTATAATATAAATACATATTTTATAATATTTTTATAATAATAATTATATATGAATGAACACTTTTTAATAATGTTTTTGTTATTAATAATACATATATAATAATATTAAAGGAAGGATAATATACAAATAAATATATATAAATGTTTTTGATCATAATATAAATACATATTTTATAATATTTTTATAATTATAATTATATATGATGAACACTTTTTAATAATGATTTTAATAATAATAATACATATATATTAATATTATAGTAAGAATAATATGCAATTAAATTTTGACAGGTTTTTTTTATCATATTATAAATACATATTTTAAAATTTTTATATAAAAATAATTATATATGAATGAACAATTTTTAATGATGTTTTTGTAATTAATAATACATATATAATAATATTATAGGAAGGATAATATGCAAATAAATATTCACAGGTTTTTTTTTTATCATAATATAAATACATATTTTAAAGTTTTTTATAATAATAATTATATATGAATGAACACTTTTTAGTAATGTTTTTGTAATTAATAATACAAATATAATAATATTATAGAAACGATAATATGCAAATAAATATTGACAGGTTTTTTTGATCATAATATAAATACATAGTTTAAAGTTTTTTTAAAATAATAATTATATATGAATGAACACTTTTTAGTAATGTTTTTGTAATTAATAATACAAATATAATGATATTATAGAAACGATAATATGCAAATAAATATTGACAGGTTTTTTTGATCATAATATAAATACATAGTTTAAAGTTTTTTTATAATTATAATTATATATGAATGAACACTTTTTAATGATGTTTTTGTTATGAATAATACATATATAATAATATTATAGGAAGGATAATATACAAATAAATATATATAAATGTTTTTGATTATAATATAAATACATATTTTATAATATTTTTATAATAATAATTATATATGAATGAACACTTTTTAATAATGTTTTTGTTATTAATAATACATATATAATAATATTAAAGGAAGGATAATATACAAATAAATATATATAAATGTTTTTGATCATAATATAAATACATATTTTATAATATTTTTATAATTATAATTATATATGATGAACACTTTTTAATAATGATTTTAATAATAATAATACATATATATTAATATTATAGTAAGGATAATATGCAATTAAATTTTGACAGGTTTTTTTTATCATATTATAAATACATATTTTAAAATTTTTATATAAAAATAATTATATATGAATGAACAATTTTTAATGATGTTTTTGTAATTAATAATACATATATAATAATATTATAGGAAGGATAATATGCAAATAAATATTCACAGGTTTTTTGATCATAATATAAATACATAGTTTAAAGTTTTTTTATAATTATAATTATATATGAATGAACACTTTTTAATAATGTTTTTGTTATGAATAATACATATATAATAATATTATAGGAAGGATAATATACAAATAAATATATATAAATGTTTTTGATTATAATATAAATACATATTTTAAAGTTTTTTATAATAATAATAATATATGAATGAACACTTTTTAGTAATGTTTTTGTAATTAATAATACAAATATAATAATATTATAGAAACGATAATATGCAAATAAATATTGACAGGTTTTTTTGATCATAATATAAATACATAGTTTAAAGTTTTTTTTAAAATAATAATTATATATGAATGAACACTTTTTAGTAATGTTTTTGTAATTAATAATACAAATATAATAATATTATAGAAACGATAATATGCAAATAAATATTGACAGGTTTTTTTGATCATAATATAAATACATAGTTTAAAGTTTTTTTATAATTATAATTATATATGAATGAACACTTTTTAATAATGTTTTTGTTATGAATAATACATATATAATAATATTATAGGAAGGATAATATACAAATAAATATATATAAATGTTTTTGATTATAATATAAATACATATTTTATAATATTTTTATAATAATAATTATATATGAATGAACACTTTTTAATAATGTTTTTGTTATTAATAATACATATATAATAATATTATAGGAAGGATAATATACAAATAAATATATATCAATGTTTTTGATCATAATATAAATACATATTTTATAATATTTTTTATAATTATAATTATATATGATGAACACTTTTTAATAATGATTTTAATAATAATAATACATATATATTAATATTATAGTAAGGATAATATGCAATTAAATTTTGACAGGTTTTTTTTATCATATTATAAATACATATTTTAAAATTTTTATATAAAAATAATTATATATGAATGAACAATTTTTAATGATGTTTTTGTAATTAATAATACATATATAATAATATTATAGGAAGGATAATATGCAAATAAATATTCACAGGTTTTTTTATCATAATATAAATACATATTTTAAAGTTTTTTATAATAATAATTATATATGAATGAACACTTTTTAGTAATGTTTTTGTAATTAATAATACAAATATAATAATATTATAGAAACGATAATATGAAAATAAATATTGACAGGTTTTTTTGATCATAATATAAATACATAGTTTAAAGTTTTTTTATAATTATAATTATATATGAATGAACACTTTTTAATAATGTTTTTGTTATGAATAATACATATATAATAATATTATAGGAAGGATAATATACAAATAAATATATAAAAATGTTTTTGATCATAATATAAATACATATTTTATAATATTTTTATAATTATAATTATATATGAATGAACACTTTTTAATAATGTTTTTAATAATAATAATACATATATATTAATATTATAGTAAGGATAATATGCAATTAAATATTGACAGGTTTTTTTTTATCATAATATAAATACATATTTTATAATATTTTTATAATAATAATTATATATGAATGAACACTTTTTAATAATGTTTTTGTTATTAATAATACATATATAATAATATTATAGGAAGGATAATATACAAATAAATATATATAAATGTTTTTGATCATAATATAAATACATATTTTATAATATTTTTATAATAATAATTATATATGAATGAACACTTTTGAATAATGTTTTTGTTATGAATAATACATATATAATAATATTATAGGAAGGATAATATACAAATAAATATATATAAATGTTTTTGATCATAATATAAATACATATTTCATAATATTTTTATAATAATAATAATATATGAATGAACACTTTTTAATAATGTTTTTGTTATGAATAATACATATATAATAATATTATAGGAAGGATAATATACAAATAAATATATATAAATATTTTTGATCATAATATAAATACATATTTTATAATATTTTTATAATAATAATTATATATGAATGAACACTTTTTAATAATGTTTTTGTTATTAATAATACATATATAATAATATTATAGGAAGGATAATATACAAATAAATATATATAAATGTTTTTGATCATAATATAAATACATATTTTATAATATTTTTATAATTATAATTATATATGAATGAACACTTTTTAATAATGTTTTTAATAATAATAATACATATATATTAATATTATAGTAAGGATAATATGCAATTAAATATTGACAGGTTTTTTTTATCCTAATATAAATACATATTTTAAAATTTTTATATAAAAATAATTATATATGAATGAACACTTTTTAATGATGTTTTTGTTATTAATAATACATATATAATAATATTATAGGAAGGATAATATACAAATAAATATATATAAATGTTTTTGATCATAATATAAATACATATTTTATAATATTTTTATAATAATAATTTTATATGAATGAATACTTTTGAATAATGTTTTTGTTATTAATAATACATATATAATAATATTATAGGAAGGATAATATACAAATAAATATATATAAATGTTTTTGATCATAATATAAATACATATTTTATAATATTTTTATAATAATAATTATATATGAATGAACACTTTTTAATGATGTTTTTGTAATTAATAATACATATATAATAATATTATAGGAAGGATAATATGCAAATAAATATTCACAGTTTTTTTTTATCATAATATAAATACATATTTAAAAGTTTTTTATAATAATAATTATATATGAATGAACACTTTTTAGTAATGTTTTTGTAATTAATAATACAAATATAATAATATTATAGAAACGATAATATGAAAATAAATATTGACAGGTTTTTTTTATCATAATATAAATACTTAGTTTAAAGTTTTTTTATAATTATAATTATATATGAATGAACACTTTTTAATAATGTTTTTGTTATGAATAATACATATATAATAATATTATAGGAAGGATAATATACAAATAAATATATATAAATGTTTTTGATCATAATATAAATACATATTTTAAAATTTTTATATAAAAATAATTTTATATGAATGAACACTTTTTAATGATGTTTTTGTAATTAATAATACATATATAATAATATTATAGGAAGGATAATATGCAAATAAATATTCACAGGTTTTTTTTATCATAATATAAATACATATTTTAAAGTTTTTTATAATAATAATTATATATGAATGAACACTTTTTAGTAATGTTTTTGTAATTAATAATACAAATATAATAATATTATAGAAACGATAATATGAAAATAAATATTGACAGGTTTTTTTGATCATAATATAAATACATAGTTTAAAGTTTTTTTATAATTATAATTATATATGAATGAACACTTTTTAATAATGTTTTTGTTATGAATAATACTTATATAATAATATTATAGTAAGGATAATATGCAATTAAATATTGACAGGTTTTTTTATCATAATATAAATACATATTTTAAAGTTTTTTATAATAATAATAATATATGAACACTTTTTAGTAATGTTTTTGTAATTAATAATCCAAATATAATAATATTATAGAAACGATAATATGCAAATAAATATTGACAGGTTTTTTTGATCATAATATAAATACATAGTTTAAAGTTTTTTTATAATAATAATTATATATGAGTGAACACTTTTTAGTAATGTTTTTGTAATTAATAATACAAATATAATAATATTATAGAAACGATAATATGCAAATAAATATTGACAGGTTTTTTTGATCATAATATAAATACATAATTTAAAGTTTTTTTATAATAATAATTATATATAAATGAACACTTTTTAGTAATGTTTTTGTAATTAATAATACAAATATAATAATATTATAGAAACGATAATATGCAAATAAATATTGACAGGTTTTTTTGATCATAATATAAATACATAGTTTAAAGTTTTTTTATAATTATAATTATATATGAATGAACACTTTTTAATAATGATTTTGTTATGAATAATACATATATAATAATATTATAGGAAGGATAATATACAAATAAATATATATAAATGTTTTTGATCATAATATAAATACATATTTTATAATAATTTTATAATAATAATAATATATGAATGAACACTTTTTAATAATGTTTTTGTTATTAATAATACATATATAATAATATTATAGGAAGGATAATATACAAATAAATATATAAAAATGTTTTTAATCATAATATAAATACATATTTTATAATATTTTTATAATAATAATTATATATGAATGAACACTTTTTAATAATGTTTTTGTTATTAATAATACATATATAATAATATTATAGGAAGGATAATATGCAAATAAATATTCACAGGTTTTTTTATCATAATATTAATACATATTTTAAAGTTTTTTATAATAATAATAATATATGAATGAACACTTTTTAGTAATGTTTTTGTAATTAATAATACAAATATAATAATATTATAGAAACGATAATATGCAAATAAATATTGACAGGTTTTTTTGATCATAATATAAATACATAGTTTAAAGTTTTTTTAAAATAATAATTATATATGAATGAACACTTTTTAGTAATGTTTTTGTAATTAATAATACAAATATAATAATATTATAGAAACGATAATATGCAAATAAATATTGACAGGTTTTTTTGATCATAATATAAATACATAGTTTAAAGTTTTTTTATAATTATAATTATATATGAATGAACACTTTTTAATAATGTTTTTGTTATGAATAATACATATATAATAATATTATAGGAAGGATAATATACAAATAAATATATATAAATGTTTTTGATTATAATATAAATACATATTTTATAATATTTTTATAATAATAATTATATATGAATGAACACTTTTTAATAATGTTTTTGTTATTAATAATACATATATAATAATATTATAGGAAGGATAATATACAAATAAATATATATAAATGTTTTTGATCATAATATAAATACATATTTTATAATATTTTTATAATTATAATTATATATGATGAACACTTTTTAATAATGATTTTAATAATAATAATACATATATATTAATATTATAGTAAGGATAATATGCAATTAAATTTTGACATGTTTTTTTTATCATATTATAAATACATATTTTAAAATTTTTATATAAAAATAATTATATATGAATGAACAATTTTTAATGATGTTTTTGTAATTATTAATACATATATAATAATATTATAGGAAGGATAATATGCAAATAAATATTCACAGGTTTTTTTTATCATAATATAAATACATATTTTAAAGTTTTTTATAATAATAATTATATATGAATGAACACTTTTTAGTAATGTTTTTGTAATTAATAATACAAATATAATAATATTATAGAAACGATAATATGAAAATAAATATTGACAGTTTTTTTTGATCATAATATAAATACATAGTTTAAAGTTTTTTTATAATTATAATTATATATGAATGAACACTTTTTAATAATGTTTTTGTTATGAATAATACATATATAATAATATTATAGGAAGGATAATATACAAATAAATATATAAAAATGTTTTTGATCATAATATAAATACATATTTTATAATATTTTTATAATTATAATTATATATGAATGAACACTTTTTAATAATGTTTTTAATAATAATAATACATATATATTAATATTATAGTAAGGATAATATGCAATTAAATATTGACAAGTTTTTTTTTATCATAATATAAATACATATTTTATAATTTTTATATAAAAATAATTATATATGAATGAACACTTTTTAATGATGTTTTTGTTATTAATAATACATATATAATAATATTATAGGAAGGATAATATACAAATAAATATATATAAATGTTTTTGATCATAATATAAATACATATTTTATAATATTTTTATAATAATAATTATATATGAATGAACACTTTTGAATAATGTTTTTGTTATTAATAATACATATATAATAATATTATAGGAAGGATAATATACAAATAAATATATATAAATGTTTTTGATCATAATATAAATACATATTTTATAATATTTTTATAATAATAATTATATATGAATGAACACTTTTTAATAATGTTTTTGTTATTAATAATACATATATAATAATATTATAGAAAGGATAATATGCAAATAAATATTCACAGGTTTTTTTTATCATAATATAAATACATAGTTTAAAGTTTTTTTATAATAATAATTATATATGAATGAACACTTTTTAGTAATGTTTTTGTAATTAATAATACAAATATAATAATATTATAGAAACGATAATATGCAAATAAATATTGACAGGTTTTTTTGATCATAATATAAATACATAGTTTAAAGTTTTTTTATAATTATAATTATATATGAATGAACACTTTTTAATAATGTTTTTGTTATTAATAATACATATATAATAATATTATAGGAAGGATAATATACAAATAAATATATATAAATGTTTTTGATCATAATATAAATACATATTTTATAATATTTTTATAATTATAATTATATATGAATGAACACTTTTTAATAATGTTTTTAATAATAATAATACATATATATTAATATTATAGAAACGATAATATGCAAATAAATATTGACAGGTTTTTTTGATCATAATATAAATACATATTTTAAAGTTTTTTATAATAATAATTATATATGAATGAACACTTTTTAGTAATGTTTTTGTAATTAATAATACAAATATAATAATATTATAGAAACGATAATATGAAAATAAATATTGACAGGTTTTTTTGATCATAATATAAATACATAGTTTAAAGTTTTTTTATAATTATAATTATATATGAATGAACACTTTTTAATAATGTTTTTGTTATGAATAATACATATATAATAATATTATAGGAAGGATAATATACAAATAAATATATAAAAATGTTTTTGATCATAATATAAATACATATTTTATAATATTTTTATAATTATAATTATATATGAATGAACACTTTTTAATAATGTTTTTAATAATAATAATACATATATATTAATATTATAGTAAGGATAATATGCAATTAAATATTGACAGGTTTTTTTTTATCATAATATAAATACATATTTTATAATATTTTTATAATAATAATTATATATGAATGAACACTTTTTAATAATGTTTTTGTTATTAATAATACATATATAATAATATTATAGGAAGGATAATATACAAATAAATATATATAAATGTTTTTGATCATAATATAAATACATATTTTATAATATTTTTATAATAATAATTATATATGAATGAACACTTTTGAATAATGTTTTTGTTATGAATAATACATATATAATAATATTATAGGAAGGATAATATACAAATAAATATATATAAATGTTTTTGATCATAATATAAATACATATTTCATAATATTTTTATAATAATAATAATATATGAATGAACACTTTTTAATAATGTTTTTGTTATGAATAATACATATATAATAATATTATAGGAAGGATAATATACAAATAAATATATATAAATATTTTTGATCATAATATAAATACATATTTTATAATATTTTTATAATAATAATTATATATGAATGAACACTTTTTAATAATGTTTTTGTTATTAATAATACATATATAATAATATTATAGGAAGGATAATATACAAATAAATATATATAAATGTTTTTGATCATAATATAAATACATATTTTATAATATTTTTATAATTATAATTATATATGAATGAACACTTTTTAATAATGTTTTTAATAATAATAATACATATATATTAATATTATAGTAAGGATAATATGCAATTAAATATTGACAGGTTTTTTTTATCCTAATATAAATACATATTTTAAAATTTTTATATAAAAATAATTATATATGAATGAACACTTTTTAATGATGTTTTTGTTATTAATAATACATATATAATAATATTATAGGAAGGATAATATACAAATAAATATATATAAATGTTTTTGATCATAATATAAATACATATTTTATAATATTTTTATAATAATAATTTTATATGAATGAATACTTTTGAATAATGTTTTTGTTATTAATAATACATATATAATAATATTATAGGAAGGATAATATACAAATAAATATATATAAATGTTTTTGATCATAATATAAATACATATTTTATAATATTTTTATAATAATAATTATATATGAATGAACACTTTTTAATGATGTTTTTGTAATTAATAATACATATATAATAATATTATAGGAAGGATAATATGCAAATAAATATTCACAGTTTTTTTTTATCATAATATAAATACATATTTAAAAGTTTTTTATAATAATAATTATATATGAATGAACACTTTTTAGTAATGTTTTTGTAATTAATAATACAAATATAATAATATTATAGAAACGATAATATGAAAATAAATATTGACAGGTTTTTTTTATCATAATATAAATACTTAGTTTAAAGTTTTTTTATAATTATAATTATATATGAATGAACACTTTTTAATAATGTTTTTGTTATGAATAATACATATATAATAATATTATAGGAAGGATAATATACAAATAAATATATATAAATGTTTTTGATCATAATATAAATACATATTTTAAAATTTTTATATAAAAATAATTTTATATGAATGAACACTTTTTAATGATGTTTTTGTAATTAATAATACATATATAATAATATTATAGGAAGGATAATATGCAAATAAATATTCACAGGTTTTTTTTATCATAATATAAATACATATTTTAAAGTTTTTTATAATAATAATTATATATGAATGAACACTTTTTAGTAATGTTTTTGTAATTAATAATACAAATATAATAATATTATAGAAACGATAATATGAAAATAAATATTGACAGGTTTTTTTGATCATAATATAAATACATAGTTTAAAGTTTTTTTATAATTATAATTATATATGAATGAACACTTTTTAATAATGTTTTTGTTATGAATAATACTTATATAATAATATTATAGTAAGGATAATATGCAATTAAATATTGACAGGTTTTTTTATCATAATATAAATACATATTTTAAAGTTTTTTATAATAATAATAATATATGAACACTTTTTAGTAATGTTTTTGTAATTAATAATCCAAATATAATAATATTATAGAAACGATAATATGCAAATAAATATTGACAGGTTTTTTTGATCATAATATAAATACATAGTTTAAAGTTTTTTTATAATAATAATTATATATGAGTGAACACTTTTTAATAATGTTTTTGTTATTAATAATACATATATAATAATATTATAGGAAGGATAATATGCAAATAAATATTCACAGGTTTTTTTATCATAATATTAATACATATTTTAAAGTTTTTTATAATAATAATAATATATGAATGAACACTTTTTAGTAATGTTTTTGTAATTAATAATACAAATATAATAATATTATAGAAACGATAATATGCAAATAAATATTGACAGGTTTTTTTGATCATAATATAAATACATAGTTTAAAGTTTTTTTAAAATAATAATTATATATGAATGAACACTTTTTAGTAATGTTTTTGTAATTAATAATACAAATATAATAATATTATAGAAACGATAATATGCAAATAAATATTGACAGGTTTTTTTGATCATAATATAAATACATAGTTTAAAGTTTTTTTATAATTATAATTATATATGAATGAACACTTTTTAATAATGTTTTTGTTATGAATAATACATATATAATAATATTATAGGAAGGATAATATACAAATAAATATATATAAATGTTTTTGATTATAATATAAATACATATTTTATAATATTTTTATAATAATAATTATATATGAATGAACACTTTTTAATAATGTTTTTGTTATTAATAATACATATATAATAATATTATAGGAAGGATAATATACAAATAAATATATATAAATGTTTTTGATCATAATATAAATACATATTTTATAATATTTTTATAATTATAATTATATATGATGAACACTTTTTAATAATGATTTTAATAATAATAATACATATATATTAATATTATAGTAAGGATAATATGCAATTAAATTTTGACATGTTTTTTTTATCATATTATAAATACATATTTTAAAATTTTTATATAAAAATAATTATATATGAATGAACAATTTTTAATGATGTTTTTGTAATTATTAATACATATATAATAATATTATAGGAAGGATAATATGCAAATAAATATTCACAGGTTTTTTTTATCATAATATAAATACATATTTTAAAGTTTTTTATAATAATAATTATATATGAATGAACACTTTTTAGTAATGTTTTTGTAATTAATAATACAAATATAATAATATTATAGAAACGATAATATGAAAATAAATATTGACAGTTTTTTTTGATCATAATATAAATACATAGTTTAAAGTTTTTTTATAATTATAATTATATATGAATGAACACTTTTTAATAATGTTTTTGTTATGAATAATACATATATAATAATATTATAGGAAGGATAATATACAAATAAATATATAAAAATGTTTTTGATCATAATATAAATACATATTTTATAATATTTTTATAATTATAATTATATATGAATGAACACTTTTTAATAATGTTTTTAATAATAATAATACATATATATTAATATTATAGTAAGGATAATATGCAATTAAATATTGACAAGTTTTTTTTTATCATAATATAAATACATATTTTATAATTTTTATATAAAAATAATTATATATGAATGAACACTTTTTAATGATGTTTTTGTTATTAATAATACATATATAATAATATTATAGGAAGGATAATATACAAATAAATATATATAAATGTTTTTGATCATAATATAAATACATATTTTATAATATTTTTATAATAATAATTATATATGAATGAACACTTTTGAATAATGTTTTTGTTATTAATAATACATATATAATAATATTATAGGAAGGATAATATACAAATAAATATATATAAATGTTTTTGATCATAATATAAATACATATTTTATAATATTTTTATAATAATAATTATATATGAATGAACACTTTTTAATAATGTTTTTGTTATTAATAATACATATATAATAATATTATAGAAAGGATAATATGCAAATAAATATTCACAGGTTTTTTTTATCATAATATAAATACATAGTTTAAAGTTTTTTTATAATAATAATTATATATGAATGAACACTTTTTAGTAATGTTTTTGTAATTAATAATACAAATATAATAATATTATAGAAACGATAATATGCAAATAAATATTGACAGGTTTTTTTGATCATAATATAAATACATAGTTTAAAGTTTTTTTATAATTATAATTATATATGAATGAACACTTTTTAATAATGTTTTTGTTATTAATAATACATATATAATAATATTATAGGAAGGATAATATACAAATAAATATATATAAATGTTTTTGATCATAATATAAATACATATTTTATAATATTTTTATAATTATAATTATATATGAATGAACACTTTTTAATAATGTTTTTAATAATAATAATACATATATATTAATATTATAGAAACGATAATATGCAAATAAATATTGACAGGTTTTTTTGATCATAATATAAATACATATTTTAAAGTTTTTTATAATAATAATTATATATGAATGAACACTTTTTAGTAATGTTTTTGTAATTAATAATACAAATATAATAATATTATAGAAACGATAATATGAAAATAAATATTGACAGGTTTTTTTGATCATAATATAAATACATAGTTTAAAGTTTTTTTATAATTATAATTATATATGAATGAACACTTTTTAATAATGTTTTTGTTATGAATAATACATATATAATAATATTATAGGAAGGATAATATACAAATAAATATATAAAAATGTTTTTGATCATAATATAAATACATATTTTATAATATTTTTATAATTATAATTATATATGAATGAACACTTTTTAATAATGTTTTTAATAATAATAATACATATATATTAATATTATAGTAAGGATAATATGCAATTAAATATTGACAGGTTTTTTTTTATCATAATATAAATACATATTTTATAATATTTTTATAATAATAATTATATATGAATGAACACTTTTTAATAATGTTTTTGTTATTAATAATACATATATAATAATATTATAGGAAGGATAATATACAAATAAATATATATAAATGTTTTTGATCATAATATAAATACATATTTTATAATATTTTTATAATAATAATTATATATGAATGAACACTTTTGAATAATGTTTTTGTTATGAATAATACATATATAATAATATTATAGGAAGGATAATATACAAATAAATATATATAAATGTTTTTGATCATAATATAAATACATATTTCATAATATTTTTATAATAATAATAATATATGAATGAACACTTTTTAATAATGTTTTTGTTATGAATAATACATATATAATAATATTATAGGAAGGATAATATACAAATAAATATATATAAATATTTTTGATCATAATATAAATACATATTTTATAATATTTTTATAATAATAATTATATATGAATGAACACTTTTTAATAATGTTTTTGTTATTAATAATACATATATAATAATATTATAGGAAGGATAATATACAAATAAATATATATAAATGTTTTTGATCATAATATAAATACATATTTTATAATATTTTTATAATTATAATTATATATGAATGAACACTTTTTAATAATGTTTTTAATAATAATAATACATATATATTAATATTATAGTAAGGATAATATGCAATTAAATATTGACAGGTTTTTTTTATCCTAATATAAATACATATTTTAAAATTTTTATATAAAAATAATTATATATGAATGAACACTTTTTAATGATGTTTTTGTTATTAATAATACATATATAATAATATTATAGGAAGGATAATATACAAATAAATATATATAAATGTTTTTGATCATAATATAAATACATATTTTATAATATTTTTATAATAATAATTTTATATGAATGAATACTTTTGAATAATGTTTTTGTTATTAATAATACATATATAATAATATTATAGGAAGGATAATATACAAATAAATATATATAAATGTTTTTGATCATAATATAAATACATATTTTATAATATTTTTATAATAATAATTATATATGAATGAACACTTTTTAATGATGTTTTTGTAATTAATAATACATATATAATAATATTATAGGAAGGATAATATGCAAATAAATATTCACAGTTTTTTTTTATCATAATATAAATACATATTTAAAAGTTTTTTATAATAATAATTATATATGAATGAACACTTTTTAGTAATGTTTTTGTAATTAATAATACAAATATAATAATATTATAGAAACGATAATATGAAAATAAATATTGACAGGTTTTTTTTATCATAATATAAATACTTAGTTTAAAGTTTTTTTATAATTATAATTATATATGAATGAACACTTTTTAATAATGTTTTTGTTATGAATAATACATATATAATAATATTATAGGAAGGATAATATACAAATAAATATATATAAATGTTTTTGATCATAATATAAATACATATTTTAAAATTTTTATATAAAAATAATTTTATATGAATGAACACTTTTTAATGATGTTTTTGTAATTAATAATACATATATAATAATATTATAGGAAGGATAATATGCAAATAAATATTCACAGGTTTTTTTTATCATAATATAAATACATATTTTAAAGTTTTTTATAATAATAATTATATATGAATGAACACTTTTTAGTAATGTTTTTGTAATTAATAATACAAATATAATAATATTATAGAAACGATAATATGAAAATAAATATTGACAGGTTTTTTTGATCATAATATAAATACATAGTTTAAAGTTTTTTTATAATTATAATTATATATGAATGAACACTTTTTAATAATGTTTTTGTTATGAATAATACTTATATAATAATATTATAGTAAGGATAATATGCAATTAAATATTGACAGGTTTTTTTATCATAATATAAATACATATTTTAAAGTTTTTTATAATAATAATAATATATGAACACTTTTTAGTAATGTTTTTGTAATTAATAATCCAAATATAATAATATTATAGAAACGATAATATGCAAATAAATATTGACAGGTTTTTTTGATCATAATATAAATACATAGTTTAAAGTTTTTTTATAATAATAATTATATATGAGTGAACACTTTTTAGTAATGTTTTTGTAATTAATAATACAAATATAATAATATTATAGAAACGATAATATGCAAATAAATATTGACAGGTTTTTTTGATCATAATATAAATACATAATTTAAAGTTTTTTTATAATAATAATTATATATGAATGAACACTTTTTAGTAATGTTTTTGTAATTAATAATACAAATATAATAATATTATAGAAACGATAATATGCAAATAAATATTGACAGGTTTTTTTGATCATAATATAAATACATAGTTTAAAGTTTTTTTATAATTATAATTATATATGAATGAACACTTTTTAATAATGATTTTGTTATGAATAATACATATATAATAATATTATAGGAAGGATAATATACAAATAAATATATATAAATGTTTTTGATCATAATATAAATACATATTTTATAATAATTTTATAATAATAATAATATATGAATGAACACTTTTTAATAATGTTTTTGTTATTAATAATACATATATAATAATATTATAGGAAGGATAATATACAAATAAATATATAAAAATGTTTTTAATCATAATATAAATACATATTTTATAATATTTTTATAATAATAATTATATATGAATGAACACTTTTTAGTAATGTTTTTGTAATTAATAATACAAATATAATAATATTATAGAAACGATAATATGCAAATAAATATTGACAGGTTTTTTTGATCATAATATAAATACATAGTTTAAAGTTTTTTTAAAATAATAATTATATATGAATGAACACTTTTTAGTAATGTTTTTGTAATTAATAATACAAATATAATAATATTATAGAAACGATAATATGCAAATAAATATTGACAGGTTTTTTTGATCATAATATAAATACATAGTTTAAAGTTTTTTTATAATTATAATTATTATATATGAATGAACACTTTTTAATAATGTTTTTGTTATGAATAATACATATATAATAATATTATAGGAAGGATAATATACAAATAAATATATATAAATGTTTTTGATTATAATATAAATACATATTTTATAATATTTTTATAATAATAATTATATATGAATGAACACTTTTTAATAATGTTTTTGTTATTAATAATACATATATAATAATATTATAGGAAGGATAATATACAAATAAATATATATAAATGTTTTTGATCATAATATAAATACATATTTTATAATATTTTTATAATTATAATTATATATGATGAACACTTTTTAATAATGATTTTAATAATAATAATACATATATATTAATATTATAGTAAGGATAATATGCAATTAAATTTTGACATGTTTTTTTTATCATATTATAAATACATATTTTAAAATTTTTATATAAAAATAATTATATATGAATGAACAATTTTTAATGATGTTTTTGTAATTATTAATACATATATAATAATATTATAGGAAGGATAATATGCAAATAAATATTCACAGGTTTTTTTTATCATAATATAAATACATATTTTAAAGTTTTTTATAATAATAATTATATATGAATGAACACTTTTTAGTAATGTTTTTGTAATTAATAATACAAATATAATAATATTATAGAAACGATAATATGAAAATAAATATTGACAGTTTTTTTTGATCATAATATAAATACATAGTTTAAAGTTTTTTTATAATTATAATTATATATGAATGAACACTTTTTAATAATGTTTATGTTATGAATAATACATATATAATAATATTATAGGAAGGATAATATACAAATAAATATATAAAAATGTTTTTGATCATAATATAAATACATATTTTATAATATTTTTATAATTATAATTATATATGAATGAACACTTTTTAATAATGTTTTTAATAATAATAATACATATATATTAATATTATAGTAAGGATAATATGCAATTAAATATTGACAAGTTTTTTTTTATCATAATATAAATACATATTTTATAATTTTTATATAAAAATAATTATATATGAATGAACACTTTTTAATGATGTTTTTGTTATTAATAATACATATATAATAATATTATAGGAAGGATAATATACAAATAAATATATATAAATGTTTTTGATCATAATATAAATACATATTTTATAATATTTTTATAATAATAATTATATATGAATGAACACTTTTGAATAATGTTTTTGTTATTAATAATACATATATAATAATATTATAGGAAGGATAATATACAAATAAATATATATAAATGTTTTTGATCATAATATAAATACATATTTTATAATATTTTTATAATAATAATTATATATGAATGAACACTTTTTAATAATGTTTTTGTTATTAATAATACATATATAATAATATTATAGAAAGGATAATATGCAAATAAATATTCACAGGTTTTTTTTATCATAATATAAATACATAGTTTAAAGTTTTTTTATAATAATAATTATATATGAATGAACACTTTTTAGTAATGTTTTTGTAATTAATAATACAAATATAATAATATTATAGAAACGATAATATGCAAATAAATATTGACAGGTTTTTTTGATCATAATATAAATACATAGTTTAAAGTTTTTTTATAATTATAATTATATATGAATGAACACTTTTTAATAATGTTTTTGTTATTAATAATACATATATAATAATATTATAGGAAGGATAATATACAAATAAATATATATAAATGTTTTTGATCATAATATAAATACATATTTTATAATATTTTTATAATTATAATTATATATGAATGAACACTTTTTAATAATGTTTTTAATAATAATAATACATATATATTAATATTATAGTAAGGATAATATGCAATTAAATATTGACAGGTTTTTTTTATCATAATATAAATACATATTTTAAAATTTTTATATAAAAATAATTATATATGAATGAACACTTTTTAATGATGTTTTTGTTATTAATAATACATATATAATAATATTATAGGAAGGATAATATACAAATAAATATATATAAATGTTTTTGATCATAATATAAATACATTTTATATAATATTTTTATAATAATAATTTTATATGAATGAATACTTTTGAATAATGTTTTTGTTATTAATAATACATATATAATAATATTATAGGAAGGATAATATACAAATAAATATATATAAATGTTTTTGATCATAATATAAATACATATTTTATAATATTTTTATAATAATAATTATATATGAATGAACACTTTTTAATGATGTTTTTGTAATTAATAATACATATATAATAATATTATAGGAAGGATAATATGCAAATAAATATTCACAGTTTTTTTTTATCTTAATATAAATACATATTTAAAAGTTTTTTATAATAATAATTGTATATGAATGAACACTTTTTAGTAATGTTTTTGTAATTAATAATACAAATATAATAATATTATAGAAACGATAATATGAAAATAAATATTGACAGGTTTTTTTGATCATAATATAAATACATAGTTTAAAGTTTTTTTATAATTATAATTATATATGAATGAACACTTTTTAATAATGTTTTTGTTATGAATAATACATATATAATAGTATTATAGGAAGGATAATATACAAATAAATATATATAAATGTTTTTGATCATAATATAAATACATATTTTATAATATTTTTATAATTATAATTATATATGAATGAACACTTTTTAATAATGTTTTTAATAATAATAATACATATATATTAATATCATAGTAAGGATAATATGCAAATAAATATTCACAGGTTTTTTTTATCATAATATAAATACATAGTTTAATGTTTTTTTATAATTATAATTATATATGAATGAAAATTTTTAATAATGTTTTTGTTATGAATAATACTTATATAATAATATTATAGTAAGGATAATATGCAATTAAATATTGACAGGTTTTTTTATCATAATATAAATACATATTTTATAATTTTTATATAAAAATAATTATATATGAATGAACACTTTATAATGATGTTTTTGTTATTAATAATACATATATAATAATATTATAGGAAGGATAATATACAAATAAATATATATAAATGTTTTTGATCATAATATAAATACATATTTTATAATATTTTTATAATAATAATTATATATAAATGAACACTTTTGAATAATGTTTTTGTTATTAATAATACATATATAATCATATTATAGGAAGGATAATATACAAATAAATATATATAAATGTTTTTGATCATAATATAAATACATATTTTATAATATTTTTATAATAATAATTATATATGAATGAACACTTTTTAATAATGTTTTTGTTATTAATAATACATATATAATAATATTATAGGAAGGATAATATGCAAATAAATATTCACAGGTTTTTTTATCATAATATAAATACATATTTTAAAGTTTTTTATAATAATAATAATATATGAATGAACACTTTTTAGTAATGTTTTTGTAATTAGTAATACAAATATAATAATATTATAGAAACGATAATATGCAAAAAAATATTGACAGGTTTTTTTGATCATAATATAAATACATAGTTAAAAGTTTTTTTATAATAATAATTATATATGAATGAACACTTTTTAGTAATGTTTTTGTAATTAATAATACAAATATAATAATATTATAGAAACGATAATATGCAAATAAATATTGACAGGTTTTTTTGATCATAATATAAATACATAGTTTAAAGTTTTTTTATAATTATAATTATATATGAATGAACACTTTTTAATAATGTTTTTGATATGAATAATACATATATAATAATATTATAGGAAGGATAATATACAAATAAATATATATAAATGTTTTTGATCATAATATAAATACATATTTTATAATATTTTTATAATAATAATTATATGTGAATGAACACTTTTTAATAATGTTTTTGTTATTAATAATACATATATAATAATATTATAGGAAGGATAATATACAAATAAATATATATAAATGTTTTTGATCATAATATAAATACATATTTTATAATATTTTTATAATAATAATTATATATGAATGAACACTTTTTAATGATGTTTTTGTAATTAATAATACATATATAATAATATTATAGGAAGGATAATATGCAATTAAATATTGACAGGTTTTTTTTTATCATAATATAAATACATATTTTATAATTTTTATATAAAAATAATTATATATGAATGAACACTTTTTAATGATGTTTTTGTTATTAATAATACATATATAATAATATTATAGGAAGGATAATATACAAATAAATATATATAAATGTTTTTGATTATAATATAAATACATATTTTATAATATTTTTATAATAATAATTATATATAAATGAACACTTTTGAATAATGTTTTTGTTATTAATAATACATATATAATAATATTATAGGAAGGATAATATACAAATAAATATATATAAATGTTTTTGATCATAATATAAATACATATTTTATAATATTTTTATAATAATAATTATATATGAATGAACACTTTTTAATAATGTTTTTGTTATTAATAATACATATATAATAATATTATAGGAAGGATAATATGCAAATAAATATTCACAGGTTTTTTTATCATAATATAAATACATATTTTAAAGTTTTTTATAATAATAATAATATATGAATGAACACTTTTTAGTAATGTTTTTGTAATTAGTAATACAAATATAATAATATTATAGAAACGATAATATGCAAAAAAATATTGACAGGTTTTTTTGATCATAATATAAATACATAGTTAAAAGTTTTTTTATAATAATAATTATATATGAATGTATACTTTTTAGTAATGTTTTTGTAATTAATAATACAAATATAATAATATTATAGAAACGATAATATGCAAATAAATATTGACAGGTTTTTTTGATCATAATAAAAATACATAGTATAAAGTTTTTTTATAATTATAATTATATATGAATGAACACTTTTTAATAATGTTTTTGTTATGAATAATACATATATAATAATATTATAGGAAGGATAATATACAAATAAATATATATAAATGTTTTTGATCATAATATAAATACATATTTTATAATATTTTTATAATAATAATTATATATGAATGAACACTTTTTAATAATGTTTTTGTTATTAATAATACATATATAATAATATTATAGGAAGGATAATATACAAATAAATATATATAAATGTTTTTGATCATAATATAAATACATATTTTATAATATTTTTATAATAATAATTATATATGAATGAACACTTTTTAATGATGTTTTTGTAATTAATAATACATATATAATAATATTATAGGAAGGATAATATGCAATTAAATATTGACAGGTTTTTTTTTATCATAATATAAATACATATTTTATAATTTTTATATAAAAATAATTATATATGAATGAACACTTTTTAATGATGTTTTTGTTATTAATAATACATATATAATAATATTATAGGAAGGATAATATACAAATAAATATATATAAATGTTTTTGATCATAATATAAATACATATTTTATAATATTTTTATAATAATAATTATATATGAATGAACACTTTTTAATGATGTTTTTGTAATTAATAATACATATATAATAATATTATAGGAAGAATAATATGCAAATAAATATTCACAGTTTTTTTATCATAATATAAATACATATTTAAAAGTTTTTTATAATAATAATTATATATGAATGAACACTTTTTAGTAATGTTTTTGTAATTAATAATACAAATATAATAATATTATAGAAACGATAATATGAAAATAAATATTGACAGGTTTTTTTGATCATAATATAAATACATAGTTTAAAGTTTTTTTATAATTATAATTATATATGAATGAACACTTTTTAATAATGTTTTTGTTATGAATAATACATATATAATAATATTATAGGAAGGATAATATACAAATAAATATATAAAAATGTTTTTGATCATAATATAAATACATATTTTATAATATTTTTTTAATTATAATTATATATGAATGAACACTTTTTAATAATGTTTTTAATAATAATAATACATTTATATTAATATTATAGTAAGGATAATATGCAATTAAATATTGACAGGTTTTTTTTTATCATAATATAAATACATATTTTATAATTTTTATATAACAATAATTATATATGAATGAACACTTTTTAATGATGTTTTTGTTATTAATAATACATATATAATAATATTATAGGAAGGATAATATACAAATAAATATATATAAATGTTTTTGATCATAATATAAATACATATTTTATAATATTTTTATAATAATAATTATATATGAATGAACACTTTTGAATAATATTTTTGTTATTAATAATACATATATAATAATATTATAGGAAGGATAATATACAAATAAATATATATAAATGTTTTTGATCATAATATAAATACATATTTTATAATATTTTTATAATAATAATTATATATGAATGAACACTTTTTAATGATGTTTTTGTAATTAATAATACATATATAATAATATTATAGGAAGGATAATATGCAAATAAATATTCACAGTTTTTTTTTATCTTAATATAAATACATATTTAAAAGTTTTTTATAATAATAATTGTATATGAATGAACACTTTTTAGTAATGTTTTTGTAATTAATAATACAAATATAATAATATTATAGAAACGATAATATGAAAATAAATATTGACAGGTTTTTTTGATCATAATATAAATACATAGTTTAAAGTTTTTTTATAATAATAATTATATATGAATGAACACTTTTTAGTAATGTTTTTGTAATTAATAATACAAATATAATAATATTATAGAAACGATAATATGCAAATAAATATTGACAGGTTTTTTTGATCATAATATAAATACATAGTTTAAAGTTTTTTTATAATAATAATTATATATGAATGAACACTTTTTAGTAATGTTTTTGTAATTAATAATACAAATATAATAATATTATAGAAACGATAATATGCAAATAAATATTGACAGGTTTTTTTGATCATAATATAAATACATAGTTTAAAGTTTTTTTATAATTATAATTTTATATGAATGAACACTTTTTAATAATGTTTTTGTTATGAATAATACATATATAATAATATTATAGGAAGGATAATATACAAATAAATATATATAAATGTTTTTGATCATAATATAAATACATATTTTATAATAATTTTATAATAATAATAATATATGAATGAACACTTTTTAATAATGTTTTTGTTATTAATAATACATATATAATAATATTATAGGAAGGATAATATACAAATAAATATATATAAATGTTTTTGATCATAATATAAATACATATTTTATAATATTTTTATAATTATAATTATATATGAATGAACACTTTTTAATAATGTTTTTAATAATAATAATACATATATATTAATATTATAGTAAGGATAATATGCAATTAAATATTGACAGGTTTTTTTTATCATAATATAAATACATATTTTAAATTTTATATAAAAATAATTATATATGAATGAACACTTTTTAATGATGTTTTTGTTATTAATAATACATATATAATAATATTATAGGAAGGATAATATACAAATAAATATATATAAATGTTTTTGATCATAATATAAATACATTTTATATAATATTTTTATAATAATAATTTTATATGAATGAATACTTTTGAATAATGTTTTTGTTATTAATAATACATATATAATAATATTATAGGAAGGATAATATACAAATAAATATATATAAATGTTTTTGATCATAATATAAATACATATTTTATAATATTTTTATAATAATAATTATATATGAATGAACACTTTTTAATGATGTTTTTGTAATTAATAATACATATATAATAATATTATATAGGAAGGATAATATGCAAATAAATATTCACAGTTTTTTTTTATCTTAATATAAATACATATTTAAAAGTTTTTTATAATAATAATTGTATATGAATGAACACTTTTTAGTAATGTTTTTGTAATTAATAATACAAATATAATAATATTATAGAAACGATAATATGAAAATAAATATTGACAGGTTTTTTTGATCATAATATAAATACATAGTTTAAAGTTTTTTTATAATTATAATTATATATGAATGAACACTTTTTAATAATGTTTTTGTTATGAATAATACATATATAATAATATTATAGGAAGGATAATATACAAATAAATATATATAAATGTTTTTGATCATAATATAAATACATATTTTATAATATTTTTATAATTATAATTATATATGAATGAACACTTTTTAATAATGTTTTTAATAATAATAATACATATATATTAATATCATAGTAAGGATAATATGCAAATAAATATTCACAGGTTTTTTTTATCATAATATAAATACATAGTTTAATGTTTTTTTATAATTATAATTATATATGAATGAACACTTTTTAATAATGTTTTTGTTATGAATAATACTTATATAATAATATTATAGTAAGGATAATATGCAATTAAATATTGACAGGTTTTTTTATCATAATATAAATACATATTTTATAATTTTTATATAAAAATAATTATATATGAATGAACACTTTATAATGATGTTTTTGTTATTAATAATACATATATAATAATATTATAGGAAGGATAATATACAAATAAATATATATAAATGTTTTTGATCATAATATAAATACATATTTTATAATATTTTTATAATAATAATTATATATAAATGAACACTTTTGAATAATGTTTTTGTTATTAATAATACATATATAATAATATTATAGGAAGGATAATATACAAATAAATATATATAAATGTTTTTGATCATAATATAATACATATTTTATAATATTTTTATAATAATAATTATATATGAATGAACACTTTTTAGTAATGTTTTTGTAATTAATAATACAAATATAATAATATTATAGAAACGATAATATGCAAATAAATATTGACAGGTTTTTTTGATCATAATATAAATACATAGTTTAAAGTTTTTTTATAATTATAATTATATATGAATGAACACTTTTTAATAATGTTTTTGTTATGAATAATACATATATAATAATATTATAGGAAGGATAATATACAAATAAATATATATAAATGTTTTTGATCATAATATAAATACATATTTTATAATATTTTTATAATAATTATTATATATGAATGAACACTTTTTAATAATGTTTTTGTTATTAATAATACATATATAATAATATTATAGGAAGGATAATATACAAATAAATATATATAAATGTTTTTGATCATAATATAAATACATATTTTATAATATTTTTATAATAATAATTATATATGAATGAACACTTTTTAATGATGTTTTTGTAATTAATAATACATATATAATAATATTATAGGAAGGATAATATGCAATTAAATATTGACAGGTTTTTTTTTATCATAATATAAATACATATTTTATAATTTTTATATAAAAATAATTATATATGAATGAACACTTTTTAATGATGTTTTTGTTATTAATAATACATATATAATAATATTATAGGAAGGATAATATACAAATAAATATATATAAATGTTTTTGATCATAATATAAATACATATTTTATAATATTTTTATAATAATAATTATATATAAATGAACACTTTTGAATAATGTTTTTATTATTAATAATACATATATAATAATATTATAGGAAGGATAATATACAAATAAATATATATAAATGTTTTTGATCATAATATAAATACATATTTTATAATATTTTTATAATAATAATTATATATGAATGAACACTTTTTAATAATGTTTTTGTTATTAATAATACATATATAATAATATTATAGGAAGGATAATATGCAAATAAATATTCACAGGTTTTTTTATCATAATATAAATACATATTTTAAAGTTTTTTATAATAATAATAATATATGAATGAACACTTTTTAGTAATGTTTTTGTAATTAGTAATACAAATATAATAATATTATAGAAACGATAATATGCAAAAAAATATTGACAGGTTTTTTTGATCATAATATAAATACATAGTTAAAAGTTTTTTTATAATAATAATTATATATGAATGAACACTTTTTAGTAATGTTTTTGTAATTAATAATACAAATATAATAATATTATAGAAACGATAATATGCAAATAAATATTGACAGGTTTTTTTGATCATAATATAAATACATAGTTTAAAGTTTTTTTATAATTATAATTATATATGAATGAACACTTTTTAATAATGTTTTTGTTATGAATAATACATATATAATAATATTATAGGAAGGATAATATACAAATAAATATATATAAATGTTTTTGATCATAATATAAATACATATTTTATAATATTTTTATAATAATAATTATATATGAATGAACACTTTTTAATAATGTTTTTGTTATTAATAATACATATATAATAATATTATAGGAAGGATAATATACAAATAAATATATATAAATGTTTTTGATCATAATATAAATACATATTTTATAATATTTTTATAATAATAATTATATATGAATGAACACTTTTTAATGATGTTTTTGTAATTAATAATACATATATAATAATATTATAGGAAGGATAATATGCAATTAAATATTGACAGGTTTTTTTTTATCATAATATAAATACATATTTTATAATTTTTATATAAAAATAATTATATATGAATGAACACTTTTTAATGATGTTTTTGTTATTAATAATACATATATAATAATATTATAGGAAGGATAATATACAAATAAATATATATAAATGTTTTTGATCATAATATAAATACATATTTTATAATATTTTTATAATAATAATTATATATGAATGAACACTTTTTAATGATGTTTTTGTAATTAATAATACATATATAATAATATTATAGGAAGGATAATATGCAAATAAATATTCACAGTTTTTTTTATCATAATATAAATACATATTTAAAAGTTTTTTATAATAATAATTATATATGAATGAACACTTTTTAGTAATGTTTTTGTAATTAATAATACAAATATAATAATATTATAGAAACGATAATATGAAAATAAATATTGACAGGTTTTTTTGATCATAATATAAATACATAGTTTAAAGTTTTTTTATAATTATAATTATATATGAATGAACACTTTTTAATAATGTTTTTGTTATGAATAATACATATATAATAATATTATAGGAAGGATAATATACAAATAAATATATAAAAATGTTTTTGATCATAATATAAATACATATTTTATAATATTTTTTTAATTATAATTATATATGAATGAACACTTTTTAATAATGTTTTTAATAATAATAATACATTTATATTAATATTATAGTAAGGATAATATGCAATTTAATATTGAAAGGTTTTTTTTATCATAATATAAATACATATTTTATAATTTTTATATAACAATAATTATATATGAATGAACACTTTTTAATGATGTTTTTGTTATTAATAATAAATATATAATAATATTATAGGAAGGATAATATACAAATAAATATATATAAATGTTTTTGATCATAATATAAATACATATTTTATAATATTTTTATAATAATAATTATATATGAATGAACACTTTTGAATAATATTTTTGTTATTAATAATACATATATAATAATATTATAGGGAGGATAATATACAAATAAATATATATAAATGTTTTTGATCATAATATAAATACATATTTTATAATATTTTTATAATAATAATTATATATGAATGAACACTTTTTAATAATGTTTTTGTTATTAATAATACATATATAATAATATTATAGGAAAGATAATATGCAAATAAATATTCACAGGTTTTTTTTATCATAATATAAATACATATTTTAAAGTTTTTTATAATAATAATAATATATGAACACTTTTTAGTAATGTTTTTGTAATTAATAATCCAAATATAATAATATTATAGAAACGATAATATGCAAATAAATATTGACAGGTTTTTTTGATCATAATATAAATACATAGTTTAAAGTTTTTTTATAATAATAATTATATATGAATGAACACTTTTTAGTAATGTTTTTGTAATTAATAATACAAATATAATAATATTATAGAAACGATAATATGCAAATAAATATTGACAGGTTTTTTTGATCATAATATAAATACATAGTTTAAAGTTTTTTTATAATAATAATTATATATGAATGAACACTTTTTAGTAATGTTTTTGTAATTAATAATACAAATATAATAATATTATAGAAACGATAATATGCAAATAAATATTGACAGGTTTTTTTGATCATAATATAAATACATAGTTTAAAGTTTTTTTATAATTATAATTTTAAATGAATGAACACTTTTTAATAATGTTTTTGTTATGAATAATACATATATAATAATATTATAGGAAGGATAATATACAAATAAATATATATAAATGTTTTTGATCATAATATAAATACATATTTTATAATAATTTTATAATAATAATAATATATGAATGAACACTTTTTAATAATGTTTTTGTTATTAATAATACATATATAATAATATTATAGGAAGGATAATATACAAATAAATATATAAAAATGTTTTTGATCATAATATAAATACATATTTTATAATATTTTTATAATAATAATTATATATGAATGAACACTTTTTAATAATGTTTTTGTTATTAATAATACATATATAATAATATTATAGGAAGGATAATATGCAAATAAATATTCACAGGTTTTTTTATCATAATATAAATACATATTTTAAAGTTTTTTATAATAATAATAATGTATGAATGAACACTTTTTAGTAATGTTTTTGTAATTAATAATACAAATATAATAATATTATAGAAACGATAATATGCAAATAAATATTGACAGGTTTTTTTGATCATAATATAAATACATAGTTTAAAGTTTTTTTATAATAATAATTATATATGAATGAACACTTTTTAGTAATGTTTTTGTAATTAATAATACAAATATAATAATATTATAGAAACGATAATATGCAAATAAATATTGACAGGTTTTTTTGATCATAATATAAATACATAGTTTAAAGTTTTTTTATAATTATAATTATATATGAATGAACACTTTTTAATAATGTTTTTGTTATGAATAATACATATATAATAATATTATAGGAAGGATAATATACAAATAAATATATATAAATGTTTTTGATCATAATATAAATACATATTTTATAATATTTTTATAATAATAATTATATATGAATGAACACTTTTTAATAATGTTTTTGTTATTAATAATACATATATAATAATATTATAGGAAGGATAATATACAAATAAATATATATAAATGTTTTTGATCATAATATAAATACATATTTTATAATATTTTTATAATTATAATTATATATGATGAACACTTTTTAATAATGATTTTAATAATAATAATACATATATATTAATATTATAGTAAGGATAATATGCAATTAAATATTGACAGGTTTTTTTTATCATATTATAAATACATATTTTAAAATTTTTATATAAAAATAATTATATATGAATGAACAATTTTTAATGATGTTTTTGTAATTAATAATACATATATAATAATATTATAGGAAGGATAATATGCAAATAAATATTCACAGGTTTTTTTATCATAATATAAATACATATTTTAAAGTTTTTTATAATAATAATTATATATGAATGAACACTTTTTAGTAATGTTTTTGTAATTAATAATACAAATATAATAATATTATAGAAACGATAATATGAAAATAAATATTGACAGGTTTTTTTGATCATAATATAAATACATAGTTTAAAGTTTTTTTATAATTATAATTATATATGAATGAACACTTTTTAATGATGTTTTTGTTATTAATAATACATATATAATAATATTATAGGAAGGATAATATACAAATAAATATATATAAATGTTTTTGATCATAATATAAATACATATTTTATAATATTTTTATAATAATAATTATATATGAATAAACACTTTTGAATAATGTTTTTGTTATTAATAATACATATATAATAATATTATAGGAAGAATAATATGCAAATAAATATTCACAGGTTTTTTTATCATAATATAAATACATATTTTAAAGTTTTTTATAATAATAATAATATATGAATGAACACTTTTTAGTAATGTTTTTGTAATTAATAATCCAAATATAATAATATTATAGAAACGATAATATGGAAATAAATATTGACAGGTTTTTTTGATCATAATATAAATACATAGTTTAAAGTTTTTTTATAATAATAATTATATATGAATGAACACTTTTTAGTAATGTTTTTGTAATTAATAATAAAAATATAATAATATTATAGAAACGATAATATGCAAATAAATATTGACAGGTTTTTTTGATCATAATATAAATACATAGTTTAAAGTTTTTTTATAATTATAATTATATATGAATGAACACTTTTTAATAATGTTTTTGTTATGAATAATACATATATAATAATATTATAGGAAGGATAATATACAAATAAATATATATAAATGTTTTTGATCATAATATAAATACATATTTTATAATATTTTTATAATAATAATTATATATGAATGAACACTTTTTAATAATGTTTTTGTTATGAATAATAAATATATAATAATATTATAGGAAGGATAATATACAAATAAATATATATAAATGTTTTTGATCATAATATAAATACATATTTTATAATATTTTTATAATAATAATTATATATGAATGAACACTTTTTAATAATGTTTTTGTTATTAATAATACATATATAATGATATTATAGGAAGGATAATATACAAATAAATATATATAAATGTTTTTGATCATAATATAAATACATATTTTATAATATTTTTATAATAATAATTTTATATGAATGAACACTTTTGAATAATGTTTTTGTTATTAATAATACATATATAATAATATTATAGGAAGGATAATATACAAATAAATATATATAAATGTTTTTGATCATAATATAAATACATATTTTATAATATTTTTATAATAATAATTATATATGAATGAACACTTTTTAGTAATGTTTTTGTAATTAATAATACAAATATAATAATATTATAGAAACGATAATATGCAAATAGATATTGACAGGTTTTTTTGAACATAATATAAATACATAGTTTAAAGTTTTTTTATAATAATAATTATATATGAATGAACACTTTTTAGTAATGTTTTTGTAATTAATAATACAAATATAATAATATTATAGAAACGATAATATGCAAATAAATATTGACTGGTTTTTTGATCATAATATAAATACATATTTTAAAATTTTTATATAAAAATAATTATATATGAATGAACACTTTTTAATGATGTTTTTGTTATTAATAATACATATATAATAATATTATAGGAATGATAATATACAAATAAATATATATAAATGTTTTTGATCATAATATAAATACATATTTTATAATATTTTTATAATAATAATTTTATATGAATGAACACTTTTGAATAATGTTTTTGTTATTAATAATACATATATAATAATATTATAGGAAGGATAATATACAAATAAATATATATAAATGTTTTTGATCATAATATAAATACATATTTTATAATATTTTTATAATAATAATTATATATGAATGAACACTTTTTAGTAATGTTTTTGTAATTAATAATACAAATATAATAATATTATAGAAACGATAATATGCAAATAGATATTGACAGGTTTTTTTGAACATAATATAAATACATAGTTTAAAGTTTTTTTATAATAATAATTATATATGAATGAACACTTTTTAGTAATGTTTTTGTAATTAATAATACAAATATAATAATATTATAGAAACGATAATATGCAAATAAATATTGACAGGTTTTTTGATCATAATATAAATACATAGTTAAAAGTTTTTTTATAATTATAATTATATATGAATGAACACTTTTTAATAATGTTTTTGTTATTAATAATACATATATAATAATATTATAGAAAGGATAATATACAAATAAATATATATAAATGTTTTTGATCATAATATAAATACATATTTTATAATATTTTTATAATAATAATAATATATGAATGAACACTTTTTAATAATGTTTTTGTTATTAATAATACATATATAATAATATTATAGGAAGGATAATATACAAATAAATATATATAAATGTTTTTGATCATAATATAAAAACATATTTTATAATATTTTTATAATAAATAATTATATATGAATGAACACTTTTTAATAATGTTTTTGTTATTAATAATACATATATAATAATATTATAGGAAGGATAATATACAAATAAATATATATAAATGTTTTTGATCATAATATAAATACATATTTTATAATATTTTTATAATTATAATTATAATTATATATGAATGAACACTTTTTAATAATGTTTTTGTTATTAATAATACATATATAATAATATTATAAGAAGGATAATATACAAATAAATATATATAAATGTTTTTGATCATAATATAAATACATATTTTATAATATTTTTTATAATTATAATTATATATGAATGAACACTTTTTAATAATGTTTTTAATAATAATAATACATATATATTAATATTATAGGAAGGATAATATGCAATTAAATATTGACAGGTTTTTTTTATCATAATACAAATACATATTTTAAATCTTTTTATAATAATAATTATATATGAATGAACACTTTTTAGTAATGTTTTGTAATTAATAATACAAATATAATAATATTAAAGAAACAATAATATGCAAATAAATATTGACAGGTTTTTTTGATCATAATATAAATACATAGTTTAAAGTTTTTTTATAATTATAATTATATATGAATGAACACTTTTTAATAATGTTTTTGTTATGAATAATACATGTATAATAATATTATAGGAAGGATAATATACAAATAAATATATATAAATGTTTTTGATCATAATATAAATACATATTTTATAATATTTTTATAATTATAATTATATATGAATGAACACTTTTTAATAATGTTTTTAATAATAATAATACATATATATTAATATTATAGTAAGGATAATATGCAATTAAATATTGACAGGTTTTTTTTATCATAATATAAATACATAGTTTAAAGTTTTTTTATAAAAATAATTATATATGAATGAACACTTTTTAATGATGTTTTTGTTATTAATAATACATATATAATAATATTATAGGAAGGATAATATACAAATAAATATATATAAATGTTTTTGATCATAATATAAATACATATTTTATAATATTTTTATAATAATAATTATATATGAATGAACACTTTTGAATAATGTTTTTGTTATTAATAATACATATATAATAATATTATAGGAAGGATAATATACAAATAAATATATATAAATGTTTTTGATCATAATATAAATACATATTTTATAATATTTTTATAATTATTATTATACATGAATGAACACTTTTTAATAATGTTTTTAATAATAATAATACATATATATTAATATTATAGTAAGGATAATATGCAATTAAATATTGACAGGTTTTTTTATCATAATATAAATACATATTTTAAAATTTTTATATAAAAATAATTATATATGAATGAACACTTTTTAATGATGTTTTTGTTATTAATAATACATATATAATAATATTATAGGAAGGATAATATACAAATAAATATATATAAATGTTTTTGATCATAATATAAATACATATTTTATAATATTTTTATAATAATAATTATATATGAATGAACACTTTTGAATAATGTTTTTGTTATTAATAATACATATATAATAATATTATAGGAAGGATAATATACAAATAAATATATATAAATGTTTTTGATCATAATATAAATACATATTTTATAATATTTTTATAATTATAATTATATATGAATGAACACTTTTTAATAATGTTTTTAATAATAATAATACATATATATTAATATTATAGGAAGGATAATAAGCAATTAAATATTGACAGGTTTTTTTTATCATAATATAAATACATATTTTAAAGTTTTTTATAATAATAATTATATATGAATGAACACTTTTTAGTAATGTTTTTGTAATTAATAATACAAATATAATAATATTATAGAAACAATAATATGCAAATAAATATTGACAAGTTTTTTTGATCATAATATAAATACATAGTTTAAAGTTTTTTTATAATTATAATTATATATGAATGAACACTTTTTAATAATGTTTTTGTTATGAATAATACATATATAATAATATTATAGGAAGGATAATATACAAATAAATATATAAAAATGTTTTTGATCATAATATAAATACATATTTTATAATATTTTTATAATTATAATTATATATGAATGAACACTTTTTAATAATGTTTTTAATAATAATAATACATATATATTAATATTATAGTAAGGATAATATGCAATTAAATATTGACAGGTTTTTTTTTATCATAATATAAATACATATTTTATAATCTTTATATAAAAATAATTATATATGAATGAACACTTTTTAATGATGTTTTTGTTATTAATAATACATATATAATAATATTATAGGAAGGATAATATACAAATAAATATATATAAATGTTTTTGATCATAATATAAATACATATTTTATAATATTTTTATAATAATAATAATATATGAATGAACACTTTTTAATAATGTTTTTGTTATTAATAATACATATATAATAATATTATAGGAAGGATAATATACAAATAAATATATATAAATGTTTTTGATCATAATATAAAAACATATTTTATAATATTTTTATAATAAATAATTATATATGAATGAACACTTTTTAATAATGTTTTTGCTATTAATAATACATATATAATAATATTATAGGAAGGATAATATACAAATAAATATATATAAATGTTTTTGATCATAATATAAATACATATTTTATAATATTTTTATAATTATAATTATAATTATATATGAATGAACACTTTTTAATAATGTTTTTGTTATTAATAATACATATATAATAATATTATAGGAAGGATAATATACAAATAAATATATATAAATGTTTTTGATCATAATATAAATACATATTTTATAATATTTTTTATAATTATAATTATATATGAATGAACACTTTTTAATAATGTTTTTAATAATAATAATACATATATATTAATATTATAGGAAGGATAATATGCAATTAAATATTGACAGGTTTTTTTTATCATAATACAAATACATATTTTAAATCTTTTTATAATAATAATTATATATGAATGAACACTTTTTAGTAATGTTTTTGTAATTAATAATACAAATATAATAATATTAAAGAAACAATAATATGCAAATAAATATTGACAGGTTTTTTTGATCATAATATAAATACATAGTTTAAAGTTTTTTTATAATTATAATTATATATGAATGAACACTTTTTAATAATGTTTTTGTTATGAATAATACATGTATAATAATATTATAGGAAGGATAATATACAAATAAATATATATAAATGTTTTTGATCATAATATAAATACATATTTTATAATATTTTTATAATTATAATTATATATGAATGAACACTTTTTAATAATGTTTTTAATAATAATAATACATATATATTAATATTATAGTAAGGATAATATGCAATTAAATATTGACAGGTTTTTTTTATCATAATATAAATACATATTTTAAAATTTTTATATAAAAATAATTATATATGAATGAACACTTTTTAATGATGTTTTTGTTATTAATAATACATATATAATAATATTATAGGAAGGATAATATACAAATAAATATATATAAATGTTTTTGATCATAATATAAATACATATTTTATAATATTTTTATAATAATAATTATATATGAATGAACACTTTTGAATAATGTTTTTGTTATTAATAATACATATATAATAATATTATAGGAAGGATAATATACAAATAAATATATATAAATGTTTTTGATCATAATATAAATACATATTTTATAATATTTTTATAATTATTATTATACATGAATGAACACTTTTTAATAATGTTTTTAATAATAATAATACATATATATTAATATTATAGTAAGGATAATATGCAATTAAATATTGACAGGTTTTTTTATCATAATATAAATACATATTTTAAAATTTTTATATAAAAATAATTATATATGAATGAACACTTTTTAATGATGTTTTTGTTATTAATAATACATATATAATAATATTATAGGAAGGATAATATACAAATAAATATATATAAATGTTTTTGATCATAATATAAATACATATTTTATAATATTTTTATAATAATAATTATATATGAATGAACACTTTTGAATAATGTTTTTGTTATTAATAATACATATATAATAATATTATAGGAAGGATAATATACAAATAAATATATATAAATGTTTTTGATCATAATATAAATACATATTTTATAATATTTTTATAATTATAATTATATATGAATGAACACTTTTTAATAATGTTTTTAATAATAATAATACATATATATTAATATTATAGGAAGGATAATATGCAATTAAATATTGACAGGTTTTTTTTATCATAATATAAATACATATTTTAAAGTTTTTTATAATAATAATTATATATGAATGAACACTTTTTAGTAATGTTTTTGTAATTAATAATACAAATATAATAATATTATAGAAACAATAATATGCAAATAAATATTGACAAGTTTTTTTGATCATAATATAAATACATAGTTTAAAGTTTTTTTATAATTATAATTATATATGAATGAACACTTTTTAATAATGTTTTTGTTATGAATAATACATATATAATAATATTATAGGAAGGATAATATACAAATAAATATATAAAAATGTTTTTGATCATAATATAAATACATATTTTATAATATTTTTATAATTATAATTATATATGAATGAACACTTTTTAATAATGTTTTTAATAATAATAATACATATATATTAATATTATAGTAAGGATAATATGCAATTAAATATTGACAGGTTTTTTTTTATCATAATATAAATACATATTTTATAATCTTTATATAAAAATAATTATATATGAATGAACACTTTTTAATGATGTTTTTGTTATTAATAATACATATATAATAATATTATAGGAAGGATAATATACAAATAAATATATATAAATGTTTTTGATCATAATATAAATACATATTTTATAATATTTTTATAATAATAATTATATATGAATGAACACTTTTGAATAATGTTTTTGTTATTAATAATACATATATAATAATATTATAGGAAGGATAATATACAAATAAATATATATAAATGTTTTTGATCATAATATAAATACATATTTTATAATATTTTTATAATAATAATTATATATGAATGAACACTTTTTAATAATGTTTTTGTTATTAATAATACATATATAATAATATTATAGGAAGGATAATATGCAAATAAATATTCACAGGTTTTTTTATCATAATATAAATACATATTTTAAAGTTTTTTATAATAATAATAATATATGAATGAACACTTTTTAGTAATGTTTTTGTAATTAATAATACAAATATAATAATATTATAGAAACGATAATATGCAAATAAATATTGACAGGTTTTTTTGATCATAATATAAATACATAGTTTAAAGTTTTTTTATAATTATAATTATATATGAATGAACACTTTTTAATAATGTTTTTGTTATGAATAATACATATATAATAATATTATAGGAAGGATAATATACAAATAAATATATATAAATGTTTTTGATCATAATATAAATACATATTTTATAATATTTTTATAATTATAATAATATATGAATGAACACTTTTTAATAATGTTTTTGTTATGAATAATACATATATAATAATATCATAGGAAATTATAGGAAGGATAATATACAAATAAATATATATAAATGTTTTTGATCATAATATAAAAACATATTTTATAATATTTTTATAATAATAATTATATATGAATGAACACTTTTTAATAATGTTTTTGTTATTAATAATACATATATAATAATATTATAGGAAGGATAATATGCAAATAAATATTCACAGGTTTTTTTATCATAATATATATACATATTTTAAAGTTTTTTATAATAATAATTATATATGAATGAACACTTTTTAGTAATGTTTTTGTAATTAATAATACAAATATAATAATATTATAGAAACGATAATATGAAAATAAATATTGACAGTTTTTTTGATCATAATATAAATACATAGTTTAAAGTTTTTTTATAATTATAATTATATATGAACGAACACTTTTTAATAATGTTTTTGTTATTAATAATACATATATAATACTATTATAGGAAGGATAATATGCAAATAAATATTCACAGGTTTTTTTATCATAATATAAATACATATTTTAAAGTTTTTTATAATAATAATAATATATGAATGAACACTTTTTAGTAATGTTTTTGTAATTAATAATACAAATATAATAATATTATAGAAACGATAATATGCAAATAAATATTGACAGGTTTTTTTGATCATAATATAAATACATAGTTTATAATATTTTTATAATAATAATTATATATGAATGAACACTTTTTAATTATGTTTTTGTTATTAATAATACATATATAATAATATTATAGGAAGGATAATATGCAAATAAATATTCACAGGTTTTTTTTTATCATAATATAAATACATATTTTAAAGTTTTTTATAATAATAATTATATATGAATGAACACTTTTTAGTAATGTTTTTGTAATTAATAATACAAATATAATAATATTATAGAAACGATAATATGAAAATAAATATTGACAGGTTTTTTTGATCATAATATAAATACATAGTTTAAAGTTTTTTTATAATTATAATTATAATGAATGAACACTTTTTAATAATGTTTTTGTTATGAATAATACATATATAATAATATTATAGGAAGGATAATATACAAATAAATATATATAAATGTTTTTGATCATAATATAAATACATATTTTATAATATTTTTATAAAAATAATTATATATGAATGAACACTTTTGAATAATGTTTTTGTTATTAATAATACATATATACTAATATTATAGAAAGGATAATATACAAATAAATATATATAAATGTTTTTGATCATAATATAAATACATATTTTATAATATTTTTATAATAATAATTATATATGAATGAACACTTTTTAATAATGTTTTTGTTATTAATAATACATATATAATAATATTATAGGAAGGATAATATGCAAATAAATATTCACAGGTTTTTTTATCATAATATAAATACATATTTTAAAGTTTTTTATAATAATAATAATATATGAATGAACACTTTTTAGTAATGTTTTTGTAATTAATAATACAAATATAATAATATTATAGAAACGATAATATGCAAATAAATATTGACAGGTTTTTTTGATCATAATATAAATACATAGTTTAAAGTTTTTTTATAATTATAATTATATATGAATGAACACTTTTTAATAATGTTTTTGTTATTAATAATACATATATAATAATATTATAGGAAGGATAATATACAAATAAATATATATAAATGTTTTTGATCATAATATAAATACATATTTTATAATATTTTTATAATAATAATTATATATGAATGAACACTTTTGAATAATGTTTTTGTTATTAATAATACATATATAATAATATTATAGGAAGGATAATATACAAATAAATATATATAAATGTTTTTGATCATAATATAAATACATATTTTATAATATTTTTATAATAATAATTATATATGAATGAACACTTTTTAATAATGTTTTTGTTATTAATAATACATATATAATAATATTATAGGAAGGATAATATGCAAATAAATATTCACAGGTTTTTTTATCATAATATAAATACATATTTTAAAGTTTTTTATAATAATAATAATATATGAATGAACACTTTTTAGTAATGTTTTTGTAATTAATAATACAAATATAATAATATTATAGAAACGATAATATGCAAATAAATATTGACAGGTTTTTTTGATCATAATATAAATACAAAGTTTAAAGTTTTTTTATAATTATAATTATATATGAATGAACACTTTTTAATAATGTTTTTGTTATGAATAATACATATATAATAATATTATAGGAAGGATAATATACAAATAAATATATATAAATGTTTTTGATCATAATATAAATACATATTTTATAATATTTTTATAATTATAATAATATATGAATGAACACTTTTTAATAATGTTTTTGTTATGAATAATACATATATAATAATATCATAGGAAATTATAGGAAGGATAATATACAAATAAATATATATAAATGTTTTTGATCATAATATAAAAACATATTTTATAATATTTTTATAATAATAATTATATATGAATGAACACTTTTTAATAATGTTTTTGTTATTAATAATACATATATAATAATATTATAGGAAGGATAATATGCAAATAAATATTCACAGGTTTTTTTATCATAATATATATACATATTTTAAAGTTTTTTATAATAATAATTATATATGAATGAACACTTTTTAGTAATGTTTTTGTAATTAATAATACAAATATAATAATATTATACAAACGATAATATGAAAATAAATATTGACAGTTTTTTTGATCATAATATAAATACATAGTTTAAAGTTTTTTTATAATTATAATTATATATGAACGAACACTTTTTAATAATGTTTTTGTTATTAATAATACATATATAATACTATTATAGGAAGGATAATATGCAAATAAATATTCACAGGTTTTTTTATCATAATATAAATACATATTTTAAAGTTTTTTATAATAATAATAATATATGAATGAACACTTTTTAGTAATGTTTTTGTAATTAATAATACAAATATAATAATATTATAGAAACGATAATATGCAAATAAATATTGACAGGTTTTTTTGATCATAATATAAATACATAGTTTAAAGTTTTTTTATAATTATAATTATATATGAATGAACACTTTTTAATAATGTTTTTGTTATGAATAATACATATATAATAATATTATAGGAAGGATAATATACAAATAAATATATATAAATGTTTTTGATCATAATATAAATACATATTTTATAATATTTTTATAATAATAATAATATATGAATGAACACTTTTTAATAATGTTTTTGTTATGAATAATACATATATAATAATATTATAGGAAGGATAATATACAAATAAATATATATAAATGTTTTTGATCATAATACAAATACATATTTTATAATATTTTTATAATTATAATAATATATGAATGAACACTTTTTAATAATGTTTTTGTTATGAATAATACATATATAATAATATTATAGGAAGGATAATATACAAATAAATATATATAAATGTTTTTGATCATAATATAAAAACATATTTTATAATATTTTTATAATAATAATTATATATGAATGAACACTTTTTAATTATGTTTTTGTTATTAATAATACATATATAATAATATTATAGGAAGGATAATATGCAAATAAATATTCACAGGTTTTTTTTATCATAATATAAATACATATTTTAAAGTTTTTTATAATAATAATTATATATGAATGAACACTTTTTAGTAATGTTTTTGTAATTAATAATACAAATATAATAATATTATAGAAACGATAATATGAAAATAAATATTGACAGGTTTTTTTGATCATAATATAAATACATAGTTTAAAGTTTTTTTATAATTATAATTATAATGAATGAACACTTTTTAATAATGTTTTTGTTATGAATAATACATATATAATAATATTATAGGAAGGATAATATACAAATAAATATATATAAATGTTTTTGATCATAATATAAATACATATTTTATAATATTTTTATAATAATAATTATATATGAATGAACACTTTTGAATAATGTTTTTGTTATTAATAATACATATATACTAATATTATAGAAAGGATAATATACAAATAAATATATATAAATGTTTTTGATCATAATATAAATACATATTTTATAATATTTTTATAATAATAATTATATATGAATGAACACTTTTTAATAATGTTTTTGTTATTAATAATACATATATAATAATATTATAGGAAGGATAATATGCAAATAAATATTCACAGGTTTTTTTATCATAATATAAATACATATTTTAAAGTTTTTTATAATAATAATAATATATGAATGAACACTTTTTAGTAATGTTTTTGTAATTAATAATACAAATATAATAATATTATAGAAACGATAATATGCAAATAAATATTGACAGGTTTTTTTGATCATAATATAAATACATAGTTTAAAGTTTTTTTATAATTATAATTATATATGAATGAACACTTTTTAATAATGTTTTTGTTATTAATAATACATATATAATAATATTATAGGAAGGATAATATACAAATAAATATAGGTATATAAATGTTTTTGATCATAATATAAATACATATTTTATAATATTTTTATAATAATAATTATATATGAATGAACACTTTTTAATGATGTTTTTGTAATTAATAATACATATATAATAATATTATAGGAAGGATAATATGCAAATAAATATTCACAGTTTTTTTTATCATAATATAAATACATATTTAAAAGTTTTTTATAATAATAATTATATATGAATGAACACTTTTTAGTAATGTTTTTGTAATTAATAATACAAATATAATAATATTATAGAAACGATAATATGAAAATAAATATTGACAGGTTTTTTTGATCATAATATAAATACATAGTTTAAAGTTTTTTTATAATTATAATTATATATGAATGAACACTTTTTAATAATGTTTTTGTTATGAATAATACATATATAATAATATTATAGGAAGGATAATATACAAATAAATATATAAAAATGTTTTTGATCATAATATAAATACATATTTTATAATATTTTTATAATTATAATTATATATGAATGAACACTTTTTAATAATGTTTTTAATAATAATAATACATATATATTAATATTATAGTAAGGATAATATGCAATTAAATATTGACAGGTTTTTTTATCATAATATAAATACATATTTTATAATTTTTATATAAAAATAATTATATATGAATGAACACTTTTTAATGATGTTTTTGTTATTAATAATACATATATAATAATATTATAGGAAGGATAATATACAAATAAATATATATAAATGTTTTGATCATAATATAAATACATATTTTATAATATTTTTATAATAATAATTATATATGAATGAACACTTTTTAATGATGTTTTTGTAATTAATAATACATATATAATAATATTATAGGAAGGATAATATGCATATAAATATTCACAGTTTTTTTTATCATAATATAAATACATATTTAAAAGTTTTTTATAATAATAATTATATATGAATGAACACTTTTTAGTAATGTTTTTGTAATTAATAATACAAATATAATAATATTATAGAAACGATAATATGAAAATAAATATTGACAGGTTTTTTTTATCATAATATAAATACATAGTTTAAAGTTTTTTTATAATTATAATTATATATGAATGAACACTTTTTAATAATGTTTTTGTTATGAATAATACATATATAATAATATTATAGGAAGGATAATATACAAATAAATATATAAAAATGTTTTTGATCATAATATAAATACATATTTTATAATAATTTATAATTATAATTATATATGAATGAACACTTTTTAATAATGTTTTTAATAATAATAATACATATATATTAATATTATAGTAAGGATAATATGCAATTAAATATTGACAGGTTTTTTTTATCATAATATAAATACATATTTTAAAGTTTTTTATAATAATAATTATATATGAATGAACACTTTTTAGTAATGTTTTTGTAATTAATAATACAAATATAATAATATTATAGAAACGATAATATGCAAATAGATATTGACAGGTTTTTTTGAACATAATATAAATACATAGTTTAAAGTTTTTTTATAATAATAATTATATATGAATGAACACTTTTTAGTAATGTTTTTGTAATTAATAATACAAATATAATAATATTATAGAAACAATAATATGCAAATAAATATTGACAGGTTTTTTGATCATAATATAAATACATAGTTTAAAGTTTTTTTATAATTATAATTATATATGAATGAACACTTTTTAATAATGTTTTTGTTATGAATAATACATATATAATAATATTATAGAAAGGATAATATACAAATAAATATATATAAATGTTTTTGATCATAATATAAATACATATTTTATAATATTTTTATAATAATAATAATATATGAATGAACACTTTTTAATAATGTTTTTGTTATTAATAATACATATATAATAATATTATAGGAAGGATAATATACAAATAAATATATATAAATGTTTTTGATCATAATATAAATACATATTTTATAATCTTTTCATAATAATAATTATATATGAATGAACACTTTTTAATAATGTTTTTGTTATTAATAATACATATATAATAATATTATAGGAAGGATAATATACAAATAAATATATATAAATGTTTTTGATCATAATATAAATACATATTTTATAATATTTTTATAATAATAATTATATATGAATGAACACTTTTTAATGATGTTTTTGTAATTAATAATACATATATAATAATATTATAGGAAGGATAATATGCAAATAAATATTCACAGTTTTTTTTTATCATAATATAAATACATATTTAAAAGTTTTTTATAATAATAATTATATATGAATGAACACTTTTTAGTAATGTTTTTGTAATTAATAATACAAATATAATAATATTATAGAAACGATAATATGAAAATAAATATTGACAGGTTTTTTCGATCATAATATAAATACATAGTTTAAAGTTTTTTTATAATTATAATTATATATGAATGAACACTTTTTAATAATGTTTTTGTTATGAATAATACATATATAATAATATTATAGGAAGGATAATATACAAATAAATATATAAAAATGTTTTTGATCATAATATAAATACATATTTTATAATATTTTTATAATTATAATTATATATGAATGAACACTTTTTAATAATGTTTTTAATAATAATAATACATATATATTAATATTATAGTAAGGATAATATGCAATTAAATATTGACAGGTTTTTTTTTATCATAATATAAATACATATTTTATAATTTTTATATAAAAATAATTATATATGAATGAACACTTTTTAATGATGTTTTTGTTATTAATAATACATATATAATAATATTATAGGAAGGATAATATACAAATTAATATATATAAGTGTTTTTGATCATAATATAAATACATATTTTATAATATTTTTATAATAATAATTATATATGAGTGAACACTTTTGAATAATGTTTTTGTTATTAATAATACATATATAATAATATTATAGGAAGGATAATATACAAATAAATATATATAAATGTTTTTGATCATAATATAAATACATATTTTATAATATTTTTATAGTAATAATTATATATGAATGAACACCTTTTAATAATGTTTTTGTTATTAATAATACATATATAATAATATTGTAGGAAGGATAATATGCAAATAAATATTCACAGGTTTTTTTATCATAATATAAATACATATTTTAAAGTTTTTTATAATAATAATAATATATGAATGAACACTTTTTAGTAATGTTTTTGTAATTAATAATCCAAATATAATAATATTATAGAAACGATAATATGCAAATAAATATTGACAGGTTTTTTTGATCATAATATAAATACATAGTTTAAAGTTTTTTTATAATTATAATTATATATGAATGAACACTTTTTAATAATGTTATTGTTATGAATAATACATATATAATAATATTATAGGAAGGATAATATACAAATAAATATATATAAATGTTTTTGATCATAATATAAATACATATTTTATAATAATTTTATAATAATAATAATATATGAATGAACACTTTTTAATAATGTTTTTGTTATTAATAATACAAATATAATAATATTATAGAAACGATAATATGCAAATAAATATTGACAGGTTTTTTTGATCACAATATAAATACATAGTTTAAAGTTTTTTTATAATTATAATTATATATGAATGAACACTTTTTAATAATGTTTTTGTTATGAATAATACATATATAATAATATTATAGGAAGGATAATATATAAATAAATATATATAAATGTTTTTGATCATAATATAAATACATATTTTATAATAATTTTATAATAATAATAATATATGAATGAACACTTTTTAATAATGTTTTTGTTATTAATAAAACATATATAATAATATTATAGGAAGGATAATATACAAATAAATATATAAAAATGTTTTTGATCATAATATAAATACATATTTTATAATATTTTTATAATAATAATTATATATGAATGAACACTTTTTAATAATGTTTTTGTTATTAATAATACATATATAATAATATTATAGGAAGGATAATATGCAAATAAATATTCACAGGTTTTTTTATCATAATATAAATACATATTTTAAAGTTTTTTATAATAATAATAATATATGAATGAACACTTTTAGTAATGTTTTTGTAATTAATAATACAAATATAATAATATTATAGAAACGATAATATGCAAATAAATATTGACAGGTTTTTTTGATCATAATATAAATACATAGTTTAAAGTTTTTTTATAATAATAATTATATATGAATGAACACTTTTTAGTAATGTTTTTGTAATTAATAATAATTTAATTGCATATTATCCTTACTATAATATTAATATATATGTATTATTATTATTAAAAACATTATTAAAAAGTGTACATTCATATATAATTATAATTATAGAAATATTTTAAAATATGTATTTATATTATGATCAAAAACATTTTTATATATTTATTTGTATATTATCCTTCCTATAATATTATTATATATGTATTATTCATAACAAAAACATTATTAAAAAGTGTTCATTCATGTATAATTATAATTATAAAAAAACTTTAAACTATGTATTTATATTATGATCAAAAAAACCTGTCAATATTTATTTTCATATTATCGTTTCTATAATATTATTATATTTGTATTATTAATTACAAAAACATTACTAAAAAGTGTTCATTCATATATAATTATTATTATAAAAAACTTTTAAATATGTATTTATATTATGATAAAAAAAAACTGTGAATATTTATTTGCATATTATCCTTCCTATAATATTATTATATATGTATTATTTATTACAAAAACATCATTAAAAAGTGTTCATTCATATATAATTATTATTATAAAAATATTATAAAATATGTATTTATATTATGATCAAAAACATTTATATATATTTATTTGTATATTATCCTTCCTATAATATTATTATATATGTATTATTAATAACAAAAACATTATTAAAAAGTGTTCATTCATATATAATTATTATTATAAAAATATTATAAAATATGTATTTATATTATGATCAAAAACATTTATATATATTTATTTGTATATTATCCTTCCTATAATATTATTGTATATGTATTATTTATTACAAAAACATCATTAAAAAGTGTTCATTCATATATAATTATTATTATAAAAATATTATAAAATATGTATTTATATTATGATCAAAAACATTTATATATATTTATTTGTATATTATCCTTCCTATAATATTATTATATATGTATTATTAATAACAAAAACATTATTAAAAAGTGTTCATTCATATATAATTATTATTATAAAAATATTATAAAATATGTATTTATATTATGATCAAAAACATTTATATATATTTATTTGTATATTATCCTTCCTATAATATTATTATATATGTATTATTCATAACAAAAACATTATTAAAAAGTGTTCATTCATATATTATTATTATTGTAAAAATATTATAAAATATGTATTTATATTATGATCAAAAACATTTATATATATTTATTTGTATATTATCCTTCCTATAATATTATTATATATGTATTATTTATAACAAAAACATTATTAAAAAGTGTTCATTCATATATAATTATAATTATAAAAAAAACTTTAAACTATGTATTTATATTATGATCAAAAAAACCTGTCAATATTTATTTGCATATTATCGTTTCTATAATATTATTATATTTGTATTATTAATTACAAAAACATTACTAAAAAGTGTTCATTCATATATAATTATTATTATAAAAAAACTTTAAACTATGTATTTATATTATGATCAAAAAAACCTGTCAATATTTATTTGCATATTATCGTTTCTATAATATTATTATATTTGTATTATTAATTACAAAAACATTACTAAAAAGTGTTCATTCATATATTATTATTATTATAAAAAACTTTAAAATATGTATTTATATTATGATAAAAAAACCTGTGAATATTTATTTGCATATTATCCTTCCTATAATATTATTATATATGTATTATTAATAACAAAAACATTATTAAAAAGTGTTCATTCATATATAATTAATAATATAAAAATATTATAAAATATGTATTTATATTATGATCAAAAACATTTTTATATATTTATTTGTATATTATCCTTCCTATAATATTATTATATATGTATTATTAATAACAAAAACATTATTAAAAAGTGTTCATTCATATATTATTATTATTATAAAATTATTATAAAATATGTATTTATATTATGATCAAAAACATTTATATATATTTATTTGTATATTATCCTTCCAAAAAAACCTGTCAATATTTATTTGCATATTATCGTTTCTATAATATTATTATATTTGTATTATTAATTACAAAAACATTACTAAAAAGTGTTCATTCATATATAATTATTATTATAAAAAAACTTTAAACTATGTATTTATATTATGATCAAAAAAACCTGTCAATATTTATTTGCATATTATCGTTTCTATAATATTATTATATATGTATTATTAATAACAAAAACATTATTAAAAAGTGTTCATTCATATATTATTATTATTATAAAATTATTATAAAGTATGTATTTATATTATGATCAAAAACATTTATATATATTTATTTGTATATTATCCTTCATATAATATTATTATATATGTATTATTTATAACAAAAACATTATTAAAAAGTGTTCATTCATATATAATTATAATTATAAAAAAACTTTAAACTATGTATTTATATTATGATCAAAAAAACCTGTCAATATTTATTTGCATATTATCGTTTCTATAATATTATTATATTTGGATTATTAATTACAAAAACATTACTAAAAAGTGTTCATTCATTTATTATTATTATTATAAAAAACTTTAAAATATGTATTTATATTATGATAAAAAACCTGTGAATATTTATTTGCATATTATCCTTCCTATAATATTATTATATATGTATTATTAATAACAAAAACATTATTAAAAGGTGTTCATTCATATATAATTATTATTATAAAAATATTATAAAATATGTATTTATATTATGATCAAAAACATTTATATATATTTATTTGTATATTATCCTTCCTATAATATTATTATATATGTATTATTAATAACAAAAACATTATTCAAAAGTGTTCATTCATATATAATTATTATTATAAAAATATTATAAAATATGTATTTATATTATGATCAAAAACATTTATATATATTTATTTGTATATTATCCTTCCTATAATATTATTATATATGTATTATTAATAACAAAAACATCATTAAAAAGTGTTCATTCATATATAATTATTTTTATATAAAAATTATAAAATATGTATTTATATTATGATAAAAAAAAACTGTCAATATTTAATTGCATATTATCCTTACTATAATATTAATATATATGTATTATTATTATTAAAAACATTATTAAAAAGTTTTCATTCATATATAATTATAATTATAAAAATATTATAAAATATGTATTTATATTATGATCAAAAACATTTTTATATATTTATTTTAATATTATCCTTCCTATAATATTATTATATATGTATTATTCATAACAAAAACATTATTAAAAAGTGTTCATTCATATATAATTATAATTATAAAAAAACTTTAAACTATGTATTTATATTATGATCAAAAAAACCTGTCAATATTTATTTTCATATTATCGTTTCTATAATATTATTATATTTGTATTATTAATTACAAAAACATTACTAAAAAGTGTTCATTCATATATAATTATTATTATAAAAAACTTTTAAATATGTATTTATATTATGATAAAAAAAAACTGTGAATATTTATTTGCATATTATCCTTCCTATAATATTATTATATATGTATTATTAATTACAAAAACATCATTAAAAAGTGTTCATTCATATATAATTATTATTATAAAAATATTATAAAATATGTATTTATATTATGATCAAAAACATTTATATATATTTATTTGTATATTATCCTTCCTATAATATTATTATATATGTATTATTAATAACAAAAACATCATTAAAAAGTGTTCATTCATATATAATTATTTTTATATAAAAATTATAAAATATGTATTTATATTATGATAAAAAAAACCTGTCAATATTTAATTGCATATTATCCTTACTATAATATTAATATATATGTATTATTATTATTAAAAACATTATTAAAAAGTGTTCATTCATATATAATTATAATTATAAAAATATAATAAAATATGTATTTATATTATGATCAAAAACATTTTTATATATTTATTTGTATATTATCCTTCCTATAATATTATTATATATGTATAATTCATAACAAAAACATTATTAAAAAGTGTTCATTCATATATAATTATAATTATAAAAAAACTTTAAACTATGTATTTATATTATGATCAAAAAAACCTGTCAATATTTATTTGCATATTATTGTTTCTTTAATATTATTATATTTGTATTATTAATTACAAAAACATTACTAAAAAGTGTTCATTCATATATAATTATTATTATAAAAAGATTTAAAATATGTATTTATATTATGATAAAAATCCTGTCAATATTTAATTGCATATTATCCTTCCTATAATATTAATATATATGTATTATTATTATTAAAAACATTATTAAAAAGTGTTCATTCATATATAATTATAATTATAAAAAATATTATAAAATATGTATTTATATTATGATCAAAAACATTTATATATATTTATTTGTATATTATCCTTTCTATAATATTATTATATATGTATTATTAATAACAAAAACATTATTAAAAAGTGTTCATTCATATAAAATTATTATTATAAAAATATTATAAAATATGTATTTATATTATGATCAAAAACATTTATATATATTTATTTGTATATTATCCTTCCTATAATATTATTATATATGTATTATTAATAACAAAAACATTATTAAAAAGTGTTCATTCATATATTATTATTATTATAAAAATATTATAAAATATGTATTTATATTATGATCAAAAACATTTATATATATTTATTTGTATATTATCCTTTCTATAATATTATTATATATGTATTATTCATAACAAAAACATTATTAAAAAGTGTTCATTCATATATAATTATAATTATAAAAAAACTTTAAACTATGTATTTATATTATGATCAAAAAAACCTGTCAATATTTATTTTCATATTATCGTTTCTATAATATTATTATATTTGTATTATTAATTACAAAAACATTACTAAAAAGTGTTCATTCATATATAATTATTATTATAAAAAACTTTAAAATATGTATTTATATTATGATAAAAAAAACCTGTCAATATTTAATTGCATATTATCCTTACTATAATATTAATATATATGTATTATTATTATTAAAAACATTATTAAAAAGTGTTCATTCATATATAATTATAATTATAAAAAAATTATAAAATATGTATTTATATTATGATCAAAAACATTTTTATATATTTATTTGTATATTATCCTTCCTATAATATTATTATATATGTATTATTCATAACAAAAACATTATTAAAAAGTGTTCATTCATATATAATTATAATTATAAAAAAACTTTAAACTATGTATTTATATTATGATCAAAAAAACCTGTCAATATTTATTTTCATATTATCGTTTCTATAATATTATTATATTTGTATTATTAATTACAAAAACATTACTAAAAAGTGTTCATTCATATATAATTATTATTATAAAAAACTTTTAAATATGTATTTATATTATGATAAAAAAAAACTGTGAATATTTATTTGCATATTATCCTTCCTATAATATTATTATATATGTATTATTAATTACAAAAACATCATTAAAAAGTGTTCATTCATATATAATTATTATTATAAAAATATTATAAAATATGTATTTATATTATGATCAAAACATTTATATATATTTATTTGTATATTATCCTTCCTATAATATTATTATATATGTATTATTAATAACAAAAACATCATTAAAAAGTGTTCATTTATATATAATTATTTTTATATAAAAATTATAAAATATGTATTTATATTATGATAAAAAAAACCTGTCAATATTTAATTGCATATTATCCTTACTATAATATTAATATATATGTATTATTATTATTAAAAACATTATTAAAAAGTGTTCATTCATATATAATTATAATTATAAAAATATTATAAAATATGTATTTATATTATGATCAAAAACATTTTTATATATTTATTTGTATATTATCCTTCCTATAATATTATTATATATGTATTATTCATAACAAAAACATTATTAAAAAGTGTTCATTCATATATAATTATAATTATAAAAAAACTTTAAACTATGTATTTATATTATGATCAAAAAAACCTGTCAATATTTATTTTCATATTATCGTTTCTATAATATTATTATATTTGTATTATTAATTACAAAAACATTACTAAAAAGTGTTCATTCATATATAATTATTATTATAAAAAACTTTTAAATATGTATTTATATTATGATAAAAAAAACTGTGAATATTTATTTGCATATTATCCTTCCTATAATATTATTATATATGTATTATTAATTACAAAAACATCATTAAAAAGTGTTCATTCATATATAATTATTATTATAAAAATATTATAAAATATGTATTTATATTATGATCAAAAACATTTATATACCTATATTTATTTGTATATTATCCTTCCTATAATATTATTATATATGTATTATTAATAACAAAAACATTATTAAAAAGTGTTCATTCATATATAATTATTATTATAAAAATATTATAAAATATGTATTTATATTATGATCAAAAACATTTATATATATTTATTTGTATATTATCCTTCCTATAATATTATTATATATGTATTATTCATAACAAAAACATTACTAAAAAGTGTTCATTCATATATTATTATTATTATAAAAATATTATAAAATATGTATTTATATTATGATCAAAAACATTTATATATATTTATTTGTATATTATCCTTCCTATAATATTATTATATATGTATTATTCATAACAAAAACATTATTAAAAAGTGTTCATTCATATATAATTATAATTATAAAAAAACTTTAAACTATGTATTTATATTATGATAAAAAAAACCTGTCAATATTTATTTGCATATTATCGTTTCTATAATATTATTATATTTGTATTATTAATTACAAAAACATTACTAAAAAGTGTTCATTCATATATTATTATTATTATAAAAAACTTTAAAATATGTATTTATATTATGATAAAAAAACCTGTGAATATTTATTTGCATATTATCCTTCCTATAATATTATTATATATGTATTATTAATAACAAAAACATTATTAAAAAGTGTTCATTCATATATAATTATTATTATAAAAATATTATAAAATATGTATTTTTATTATAATCAAAAACATTTATATATATTTATTTGTATATTATCCTTCCTATAATATTAGTATATATGTATTATTCATAACAAAAACATTATTAAAAAGTGTTCATTCATATATTATTATTATTATAAAAATATTATAAAATATGTATTTATATTATGATCAAAAACATTTATATATATTTATTTGTATATTATCCTTCCTATACAATTATTATATATGTATTATTCATAACAAAAACATTATTAAAAAGTGTTCATTCATATATAATTATAATTATAAAAAAACTTTAAACTATGTATTTATATTATGATCAAAAAAACCTGTCAATATTTATTTGCATATTATCGTTTCTATAATATTATTATATTTGTATTATTATTACAAAAACATTACTAAAAAGTGTTCATTCATATATAATTATTATTATAAAAAAACTTTAAACTATGTATTTATATTATGATCAAAAAACCTGTCAATATTTATTTGCATATTATCGTTTCTATAATATTATTATATTTGTATTATTAATTACAAAAACATTACTAAAAAGTGTTCATTCATATATAATTATTATTATAAAAAACTTTAAAATATGTATTTATATTATGTTAAAAAAACCTGTGAATATTTATTTGCATATTATCCTTCCTTTAATATTATTATATATGTATTATAAATAACAAAAACATTATTAAAAAGTGTTCATTCATATATAATTATTATTATAAAAATATTATATAATATGTATTTATATTATGATCAAAAACATTTATATATATTTATTTGTATATTATCCTTCCTATAATATTATTATATATGTATTATTAATAACAAAAACATTATTCAAAAGTGTTCATTCATATATAATTATTATTATAAAAATATTATAAAATATGTATTTATATTATGATCAAAAACATTTATATATATTTATTTGTATATTATCCTTCCTATAATATTATTATATATGTATTATTAATAACAAAAACAGCATTAAAAAGTGTTCATTCATATATAATTATTTTTATATAAAAATTATAAAATATGTATTTATATTATGAAAAAAAAACCTGTCAATATTTAATTGCATATTATCCTTACTACAATATTAATATATATGTATTATTATTATTAAAAACATTATTAAAAAGTGTTCATTCATATATAATTATAATTATAAAAAAACTTTAAACTATGTATTTATATTATGATCAAAAAAACTTGTCAATATTTATTTGCATATTATTGTTTCTATAATATTATTATATTTATTTGTATTATTATTTACAAAAACATTACTAAAAAGTGTTCATTCATATATAATTATTATTATAAAAAACTTTAAAATATGTATTTATATTATGATAAAAAAAACCTGTAAATATTTAATTGCATATTATTCTTCCTATAATATTAATATATATGTATTATTATTATTAAAAACATTATTAAAAAGTGTTCATTCATATATAATTATAATTATAAAAATATTATAAAATATGTATTTATATTATGATCAAAAACATTTATATATATTTATTTGTCTATTATCCTTCCTATAATATTATTATATATGTATTATTAATAACAAAAACATTATTCAAAAGTGTTCATTCATATATATATTCATATATTGACAGGTTTTTTTGATCATAATATAAATACATAGTTTAAAGTTTTTTTATAATTATAATTATATATGAATGAACACTTTTTAATAATGTTTTTGTTATGAATAATACATATATAATAATATTATAGGAAGGATAATATACAAATAAATATATATAAATGTTTTTGATCATAATATAAATACATATTTTATAATATTTTTATAATAATAATTATATATGAATGAACACTTTTGAATAATGTTTTTGTTATTAATAATACATATATACTAATATTATAGGAAGGATAATATACAAATAAATATATATAAATGTTTTTGATCATAATAAAAATACATATTTTATAATATTTTTATAATAATAATTATATATAAATGAACACTTTTTAATAATGTTTTTGTTATTAATAATACATATATAATAATATTATAGGAAGGATAATATGCAAATAAATATT